>NC_056436.1:51934680-52212180 GCF_018296145.1 Oncorhynchus tshawytscha
TTCTAAAATGGATTAAATACATATTTACCTCATTAATCTACACACAATACCCCATAATGGCAAATCAAAAACAGGTTATTAGAAATGTTTGCAAATGTATTAAAAATACAAACAGAAATACTTTACACCTTGCATAAGTGTCCAGACCCTTTGCTAAGATACTCAAAATTGAGCATCTTGTGCATCTTGTTTCCATTGATCATCATTGAGATGTTTCTACAACTTGGAGTCCACATGTGGTAAATTCAATTGATTGGACATGATTTGGAAAGGCACACACCTGTCTATATAAGGTCCCACAGTTGACAGTGCATGTCAGAGCAAAAACCAAGCCTTGATGTTGAAAAAATTGTCCGTAGATCTCAGAGACAGGATTGTGCCGAGGCACAGATCTGTGGAAGGGTACCAAATATTAGCATTGAAGGTCCCAAAGAACACCTCTATCATTCTTAATTGGAAGAAGTTTGGAACCACCAAGACTCTTCCTAGAGCTGGCCGCCCGCCAAACTGAGCAATCGGGGAGAAGGGCCTTGGTCAGACCTTGACCAAGAACCCAATGGTCACTCTGACAGAGCTCCAGAGTTTCCAGAAGGACAACCATCTCTGCAGTGGCCAGATGGAAGCCACTCCTTAGTAAAAGGCACATGACAGCCAGCTTGTAGTTTGCTAAAAAGCACCTAAAGAACTCTCAGACAGTGAGAAACAAGATTCTCTGGTCTGATAAAACCAAGATTTAAATCTTTGGCCTGAATGCCAAGCTTCACCTCTGGAGGAAACCTGGCACCATCCCTCTGGTGAAGCATGGTGGTGGCAGCATCATGCTGTGGGGATGTTTTTCAGCGACAGGGACTGGGATGCTCGTCAGGATCGAGGGAAAGATGAACGGAGCCAAGAACAGAGAGATCCTTGATGAAAATCTGCTCCAGAGCATTCAGGCCCTCAGACTGGGGTGATCCTTCCAACAGAACAACAACCCTAAGCACACAATGCAGGAGTGGCTTTGTGACAAGTCTCTGAATGTCCTTGAGTGGCCCAGTCTGGACTTGAACACGATCGAACATCTCTGGAGAGACTTAAAAATAGCTGTGCAGCTATGCTCCCCATCCAACCTGACAGATCTGCAGAGAAGAATTGGAGAAACTCCCCAAATACAGGTGTTCCAAGCTTGTATAGCTTCATACCCTAGAAGACTCAAGGCTGTAACCGCTGCCAAAGTTGCTTCAACAAAGTACCGAGTAAAGGGTCTGAATACTTATGTTTTTTTTTCTTCTGAAACCTGTTTTTGCTTTGTCATTGTGGGGCATTGTGTGTACATTGTGTGTACATTGTGTGTACATTGTGTGTACATTGTGTGTACATTGTGTGTACATTGTGTGTACATTGATGGGGGGGGGAAAACAGTTTCATCCATTTTAGAATAAGGCTGTAACAGAACAAAATGTGGAAAAGGTCAAGGGGTCTGAATACTTTCCGAATGCACTGTAAGAAGGGCTACACTGATCACTTGTGCTTGGCTACAAAATGTATAGGTGTCCCCATAGGCCTAATACTTAAATTGAGGAAATGTGAATATAATCATTATTTTAGCGATGCACGGTAGACGTCCCTCCTAATATAAAGTCCCCCCCTGCTGATGTGAGCTGCTTTAGAGCCCACTTGCATTAATACATGTTTACGGATGAGACAGGGATTTATTTATTTTATTGAACCTTTCTTTAACTAGGCAAGTCAGTTTAGAACAAATTCTTATTTACAATGACGGCTACCCAGGCCAAACCCTAACCCGGACGACGCTGGGCCAATTGTGCGTCGCCCTATGGGATCTGTTGCCTACATGGGTTTCATTAAATAGGCCAAGGCACTATATTTTTTGTATTGCACATTGAATTAAACTGACGCATATTTACGCTAGCATACGAATGGTGGATTAACAGCCCAGCCTAAGAATTAACTCCTGATTTACACATTTCTGTCTTCACTGTTTCCCTCTTGCGCAATTCATGCATCTCCTCTGGCATCTCCACTGGCCTCTCTCTCTCCATCCTCTCTCTATTCCTCTTATAGCTCTTGATCAGTTGCCTAGCCCAATGCGTGTTCCAGAAATGGCCATTTTTGTCAATAAAAATATATATACAATTGGGGGAAAAGCACCTTGCTCTTGTTTGCTGGATATAAAATAGGCTACAGTGTTCACACAGTGGGGACGTTTGAATGGCGAGAGCTTTCTTGGTGTGATGTGATCACATTGGCTGGTGGTAAAAATGCAATAAAGAAGCCCATCTTGTATGGCAGAAGGAGATTATTTGTTCAAAAATCTAATAAGTAATCTAATAAGGATCTGCTGAGATTTTTGTCTGGTTTTCCTTATATGCCTATGGTATGCCTGTGGTATGCATATGGTATGCCTGTGGTATACAGTATGTGTTAATTTATATGCCTTATATGACATACACAATTGAAAACATGCTTGTGGCCATTTACTACAAAGATACAGTATATAATATTATGAGAAACATTTATGTTTTGACAATGTAACCTCTACAAAAGAAATGGTTTCCTTTATAGGTTTTACATTGTTTTTTACAAGTCAACATATAAAACAACATGACAATTATTCGGGATGGGACTCGCCAGTATCGTGTCAAGGAAACAAAACACAAAGCGGATTTTTACTTCTATAGGAAAACAGTCCTAACGTTGGAAACAAACGTCATTATGTTGTCATCCAGAGTCACAGTTACTTATTTTCCAAGCTAAAGCACACAACATTACAGCAGGTTTTTAAAGGACCAAAGAGTTTGGTCTAGAGGGCTGCATTCCTGTAGTACTGAGAGATTAAATGCATTGTTTTGGTTATATAATAACTAACTGACCAACATTTACTTGAATTCTATTTATTTAGTTCTGTGTTTTTTGTAAGCCAAACATGCCGTTTCTCTATAGAGAAATCAAATCATTCACCAGATAAATGAAGTCAAGATCTATATTGGGACGCTGGGCTGAAGGGGGTTGTAATTTTCATTAAGCAAATATTCAACCTAGTTCAGTGCAGAAACGTGGTAATAAACTACAATGACCATATTCTATTGCACCTGTTCTTTTCCGTCTGGGACACAGATGGATAGACGTTTAGCCTGCTATGTTAGATTAGATACACACAGACTGCATACGATACCACATAAGAGAGGAAGGTACACAACACAACGATGAGAAGAGGGATAGAGAGTTTATGAAAGAATGCCTTCTCTACTTTGAAGAATGAGAAGAAAAGAAATTCAGACAGCGCTGCAGTATACTTAGGCATAGTCTAGATAAATAGGATGTACAGTATGTGGAGAACCGAAATAACATTATATGGTTGTCTGGCTGGCTGTTACTGCCTGAGCAGAGATGAGATGATGACTTGAAGGAATAAAACATTATAAAGTCGTCATATAAAACTAAATAGTGGAATATATTTGATTATTTAATAGTACTTTCCTATTTTTCTATGTGAACCTTAGAGAGAAAATTTCATATTTTCAATGTTTTGGCATTGCATTTAAAAAGCTCTAATCATGTTAAGGTCATTATTTCGTAATGGGTTTAATGTTGTTTTTTTTAAAGAATTGAAACCGAAAACCGTGATTATGTTTTAAATAATCTAAACCAAAACCGTACCTGTGTCAAAAAGCACTTTTCATGCTACGGTGGAGAGTGGAGGTCAGACAGGCAATTTTGGGCAGAAAATATTTTATCTGCTTTGTATGCGTTAACCTATCTATTGTATTAAGAGCACACCTTTGTCACATTATTCAAACACACTCATTACACTGCCTAGAAATAAATATTGATCACCTATATTTGTTTCCGTCTGAAAATCATCTCACTCTCTAGCTGAAAATGTTTGTAGTCCAGACCTACTCGCTTTTATGAAGCTACATATATATATATATATATATATATATATATTTTTTTTTTTTAGGCTTATTTATTATTATTTTCAAGTGCTTTGAGATTCTTTCTGTACTGAAAAGCACTATAGACGCTGAATATATTATAATTATTGTTGTTATGAGACTGAGAAAGTGTTGCCGTTTTAAAGCTAATTTCCATGAATGGTTTATGACATGTTCGTATGCTATCTGGGGGTTGGGGTTTCACAAAACTCGTGGGGGTGTGTGCTAAGTCTGGAGTCTGGATTGGACCATATGCACAGCAAGTTTTCTTATTTTGTCCGTCAATGTCATAATAGGGCATTTACAAGTCATTTCATCTGTCAAGTCAAGTGTCCCACAGTATTTCCGATAGCAAGGTATATAGTATATGATGCATTTAGCTGCTTCTATTGCAATATAGGCTGCACTTATTGCAAGTCTAAGAAATTGGATCTAAGAAAACTTCCAGAAAGCCTATCAAAATTAAATGCAAACAATGTCAGAATTGGAGGGGAAAACAGAGACTATACTAGAAACCATAGTATCAATCAATATTGATACATTTCACATTTAACAAACTTATGTGCAACATATAATTAGAATAAACATACCTGTCACTCCATACATGAGGATCCAAGCGACATAAGCTTGCATATTTAACTGTAACAGCAAACACGAGAAAAAAAGAAGTTTTAGTTTTCTTGCAAGCCCCCAATGCGTAAAAACGGTAGACCAAGAACTGCTGTTACCATGATGGGCTAGGCTACTTGGTAGTTGAGAAATAATGTCAATCAAGATGAGGTTGGCAAGCAAGGTAAGTGGCGTGTCTTGTGCCAGCAGGAGAGAAAACGATTCGCAACTGCTCCAGAGAATCAATTGCCATCAACTGGAGCGCTGAAATCTCCACTGCTACTCTAGGGCGAGTGCGAACCGTTTGTCATCGACAGAGGAAGAGGGAGACAGGGGAGAGCGAGAGAGAGACATACATAAATATATATATATATACATATACAGAGAGAGAGAGAGCGCGTGTGAGACAGAGAGGAAGATTACAGGCTGTGGCCATACTGTATTTTGTGTCTGCAGGTAAAACGATGAAAACAGTTTCCATAAATGCATTTTTACCACAGCAATGAAGATGTTTGATGTAAAAAAAAAAGTTCCTTACTAAGGGTAGACTCAGCGATATGATGTAGGTGCACAAAGTAAACAGCATAGTGGGTCAATTTCCACAATAACTAGGAGCGTTGAAGCATGAGAATGAACTTCTTAGCTGTTTTGGTCGATTACCTACCATGCTCTACCCAAAAACGTGGCTATTTTTGTCTCAGCTGGAAAGCTGTTTGCTGACAGATGAAAACATAATTGCAGATTTACAAAATATTTGCACCAGGTGGTGCCTGGTTTTTACAGCAGGGGTTAAAACCCACAAACGGTTTTAATTTACACTTGTCTACAATTCCTCCTTATTTTCCCTATTTGTTCTTCCTCCTGTGTTATATGGTAGAGAGAAAAACAGTATAGAACAGGTACAAACTTTTTCCCTGGGCCATAAGTTTAATATTTCAACCCATTGTGTAGAAAATGCTGATAAGGCAATAATACTGAAATAGCTTCAGGTCGGACACAATTCATTTAGAACCAAACAATTATTTGATTAACATCAGAAACAGTGCTGAGCTATGGTTTTCAATTATGCCATTTCTCACACTTCACACTCTGACATTGATAAGCTTGCTCCAGATCATTTCTGTAATTTTTTTTGTTCAGTAACATACTTGTTGAGTGGCATTGATGGTGCACGGAAAACTGACGCAGCAATGACCTGTAGCGAATATGGGAGGGGGGGGTAGACCAACTGGGCCTTAGACTCAGATCCGTTCCAACCCCTTAGAAATGGCACCAGGAGGTCTGGACCTCTTGATAAGGTTGCTAGGGGGTGTTAAAGGTAGATACAGTACAGTAGGCCTACATTTGCACACAAGGATATACATTACACCGTAGATTAACTCTGAAAATAAACTCAGCAAAAAAAGAAAAGTCCCCTTTTCAGGGACCTGTCTTTCAAAGATAATTCGTAAAAATCCAAATAACTTCAGAGATCTTCATTGTAAAGGGTTTAAACATTGTTTCCCATGCTTGTTCAATGAACCATAAACATTTAAAGAACATGCACCTGTGGAACGGTCATTAAGACACTAACAGCTTACAGACGGTAGACAATTAAGGTCATAGTTGTGAAAACTTAGAACACTAAAGAGACCTTTCTACTGACTCTGAAAAAACACCAAATGAAAGATGTCCATGGTCCCTTGCTCATCTGCATGAATGTGCCTTAGGCATGCTGCAAGGAGGCATGAGGACTGCAGGACTCCAGGGCAATAAATTGCAATGTCCGTACTGTGAGACGCCTAAGACAGTGCTACAGGGAGACAGGACGGACAGCTGATCATCTGCGTAATGGCAGATCATGTGTAACAACACCTGCACAGGATCGGTACATCCGAACATCATACCTGCGGGACAGGTACAGGATGGCAACAACAACTGCCTGAGTTACACCATGAACGCACAATCCCTCCATCAGTGCTGGACCGGACAGGACTGGCAAAAAGTAAAATCTTCACTGATGAGTTACAGTTTTGTCTCACCAGGGGTGATGGTCAGATTCGCGTTTATCGTCGAAGGAATGAGCATTACAATGAGGCCTGTACTCTGGAGCGGAATCGATTTGGAGGTGGAGGGTCTGTCATGGTCTGGGTCGGTGTGTCACAGCGTCATCGGACTGAGCTTGTTGTCATTGCAGGCAATCTCAGACACCCCCCTCTCTCATGTGGCACCCTTCCTGCAGGCTCATCCTGACATGACCCTCCAGCATGACAGTGCAACCAGCCATACTGCTCATTCTGTGCGTTATTTCCTGTAAGACAGGAATGTCAGTGTTCTGCCATGGCCAGCGTAGAGCCCGGATCTCAATCCCATTGAGCACGTCTGGGACCTGTTGGATCGGAGGGTGAGGGCTAGGGACATTCCCACCAGAAATGTCTGGGAACTTGCAGGTGCCTTGGTGGAAGAGTGGGGTAACATCTCACAGCAAGAACAGGCAAATCTGGCAAATATTTACACATGTTAAGTTTGCTGAAAACAAATGCAGTTGACAGTGAGAGCATGTTTCTTTTCTTGCTGTGTTCATGTAGAACAAGAGTTAGAAATATATGTGGACAGCACCTTCAATCTTCAAAACAGAAGCTGCTGAACATTGGAGCAAAACTAGATATACCTGTTTTTGTCTTTACTGACAGTGCTAGCCTAGAGCGTGGGAGGCTGACATGCGATTGAATGAAGGCTACTTACTCCCCTTCCTCCTTATTTGTATTCTCAACAAAGCTTCAGTCCATCACTCCAATACATCAAACCTGTACTGTATTGACAACTAAAGGACTGCTTGTTACCAAGTCATGAGAGCAGAGTCGATTAGCCGTATAGAGTGGCACAATAACGTTCTAATGCTGAATTGTAAAATGTGTTGTTTTGTATTCTGGATGCCGATTGGTTGATAGCAGGGAGCTATATCCCAGCAATCCCCGCATTATACGGGTAAAGCCTGTTAATAGCTCCGTTAGATTTATCAATGCGCATCCACTGTCCCACAGCCTAGTCAGTCAATTTATAAACTCAATCTTCACGGGAACAAAGCGTCTCGATAAATTTTCCCCATGCAACTAGGCTAACATTTGGTTTACAACAGTCGGGGTTTGTCTAAACTCTAAACCTTGCTGTCAGCCCCTCCAAACTGTGAAACCATGTTGCATTTTTTGTTTACATCACCACCATGGCATGCATATATAACTTGATGAGACTGACAGCTTCTCTGAGCCAGGAAAATTATTTTATCAGGATCATTATAATGGTCATCATTAGTTACTGCAGCCACAAAGTTATAAACCCCGCCCATATCTACAATCTCTCTTATTATTTCAACCCTAACCCTAACCCTAGCCTTAACCACACTGCTAACCTTATGCTTAACCCTAAATTTAATTAAGACCATAAAGCAACATTTACTTTTCATGAATTTTTACAATATAGACAATTTAGACTTTGTGGCTGTGGGAACTAGGGGAAGTCCAAAAGAAATGGCAATATAAACAAAGGTAAAACAAATGAAAGTGCACATACACTCTTAAAAAAATAAGGTGCTATCTAGAACCTAAAATGTTTCTTTGTCTGGCCTCATAAGATAACAATTTGAAGAACTCTTTTTGGTTCCAGGTAGAACCCTTTTCTACCTGGAACCCAAAAGGGTTCTATCTGGAACCAAAAAGGGTTTTCCGATGGGGACATCCAAAGAACCCGTTTGGAAACCTTATTTATAAGAGTGTTGGCAACCATTTTATTTAAGTGATAATGCCAGAGAAGCCGATGATTGAAGGATATATTCGTCAAGGGCCAGCAAACCATGCCAATATATCCTCCAAACACCGGCTTTGGGGACATTATCACTTTTCTACAACAGATTATCAACATATTCAAATAATGATTTACGCATTTTCATTACAAACTTTCATTCATTCATGCTATTTCATCCTTCCACAAGATTTAGTCAAAGTAGCTGCATTTTGTTTAAGCGTTTTTTTTTGTGTGAAACTTATTTGAATACATCCATAACAATGAGCTCACGACAGGGGAGCTAGCCAACAACACAGCTAACACAATCACTTCAAACTGATGCTGGAAATATTTGTTTTCTATTGATAGTTCTTTGTATATATCCATAAAAAATATGCTGATTCATGATTTCGACTGGCTGAGAAAAGCTGCCTATCTCTCTGTCTCATCCCGATACGTTCATCACTATGGAACATCTGGAGATTGAATTTGATTATGTAAACAATGTTGCAAAAGTCGTAGAGACAGACAGCAAGGTTTATGTTTTTATTTAGGGGTAGATCAGCTAGATTGTAGATTCTATCAATGTAATTGTCTGCATCATTTCCAATCCCCCATATAGTTTTGTAAATATATATATATACATATATACACATATACTACATGAAAACTAAATGTTAGTGTCACGCCCTGACCTTATTTTAAAATGTTTTAATTTTTTTATTTCACCTTTATTTAACCAGGTAGGCTAGTTGAGAACAAGTTCTCATTTGCAACTGCGACCTGGCCAAGATAAAGCATAGCAGTGTGAACAGACAACACAGAGTTACACATGGAGTAAACATTTAACAAGTCAATAACACAGTAGAAAAAAAAGAGAGTCTATATACATTGTGTGCAAAAGGCATGAGGAGGTAGGCGAATGATTACAATTTTGCAGATTAACACTGGAGTGATAAATGATCAGATGGTCATGTACAGGTAGAGATATTGGTGTGCAAAAGAGCAGAAAAGTAAATAAATAAAAACAGTATGGGGATGAGGTAGGTAAAAATGGGTGGGCTATTTACCGATAGACTATGTACAGCTGCAGCGATCGGTTAGCTGCTCAGATAGCAGATGTTTGAAGTTGGTGAGGGAGATAAAAGTCTCCAACTTCAGTGATTTTTGCAATTCGTTCCAGTCACAGGCAGCAGAGAACTGGAACGAAAGGCGGCCAAATGAGGTGTTGGCTTTAGGGATGATCAGTGAGATACACCTGCTGGATCGCGTGCTACGGATGGGTGTTGCCATCGTGACCAGTGAAATGAGATAAGGCGGAGCTTTACCTAGCATGGACTTGTAGATGACCTGGAGCCAGTGGGTCTGGCGACGAATATGTAGCGAGGGCCAGCCGACTAGAGCATACAAGTCGCAGTGGTGGGTGGTATAAGGTGCTTTAGTAAAAAACGGATGGCACTGTGATAAACTGCATCCAGTTTGCTGAGTAGAGTGTTGGAAGCAATTTTGTAGATGACATCGCCGAAGTCGAGGATCGGTAGGATAGTCAGTTTTACTAGGGTAAGTTTGGCGGCGTGAGTGAAGGAGGCTTTGTTGCGGAATAGAAAGCCGACTCTTGATTTGATTTTCGATTGGAGATGTTTGATATGAGTCTGGAAGGAGAGTTTACAGTCTAGCCAGACACCTAGGTACTTATAGATGTCCACATATTCAAGGTCGGAACCATCCAGGGTGGTGATGCTGGTCAGGCGTGCGGGTGCAGGCAGCGAACGGTTGAAAAGCATGCATTTGGTTTTACTAGCGAGAGCCTTAGAGAGCCTTTTTTATTCTCTATTTGGTTAGGGCAGGATGTGACTTGGGTGAGCAAATCTATGTTTCTATTTCTTTGTTGGCCTGGTATGGTTCCCAATCAGAGGCAGCTGTTTATCGTTGTCTCTGATTGGGGATCATACTTAGGCAGCCCTTTTCCCCACCTTAGATTTGTGGGATCTTGTTTGTGTGTAGTTGCTTTCTGCACTGCATGTAGAGTTACGTTCATGTTTGTATTTTGTAGTTTTTTTGGTGTCATTTAAATAAAAGTAATAAAAGTAATAAAAGCCTACCACGCTGCACCTTGGTCCAATCCCTCTCTAAACGATCGTGACAGTTAGTCGAAAAGAAATGTGAGATCATTTCTAGATGCTTTTTCTAGAGGAGATCAAGTTTATAAAGTGCTGGGCTGATGAGACAGTGGATTGCACAATCAGATGGAACAGAGCAAATAGGCATTTTAACATCATATATTTAGCTGGTGGTAACTTGTGGAATAGACACTGGCTGGAATGCGGTTTTAACCAGCATCAGCATTCAGGATGAGACCCCGCCGTTGTATAAAAACGCAATAAGGCCCTCAAACCTGGAAATTATCGATAATAACACCCTCCTAAGTGCTGTTTCCGCTGCCCTCTTTGCATTGGGCCTAAGGAACAGGCCTCATAGTCGGCAGTTATCTGGTTCTTAAGCCTTAATTATATTGCTTAAGTAGGGCATGGAATCCTCAAAACAACGTTGAATTACGTCAATGTATTGGGCTCACATAGGGAAGGAGGATTGCTATTATCACGACACTAGGCGAGACCCAGATGCAGACACAGGAGGCAGATGGTTTGAGCTCTGGTTTTTATTATAATCCAAGGGATGGACAAAAGGCAGGTCGGGGACAGTCAAGCGTTCATAGCCAGGGCAGAGTCCAAAACAGTACAGGGTGGCAGGCAGGCTCGAGGCCAGGGGCAGGCAGAATGGTCAGGCAAGCGGGCTCAGAGTCAGGACAGGCAAGGGTCAAAACCAGGAGGATGAGAAAAAGAGAGACTGGGAAAAGCAGGAGCTGAGAGAAAACCACTGGTTGACTTGGCAAACAAGACAAACCGGCACAGACAGACAGAAAACACAGTTATAAATACCCAGGGGATGAGTGGTGAAGATGGGTGACACCTGGAGGGGGGTAGAGACAAGCACAAGGACAGGTGAAACAGATCAAGGTGTGACAGCAAAACATGTATTATTGTCAGTAAGGGTTTCTGTGACTAAGCATTACCATTCATTCCTTGGGGCCTGTGTTCTGCTATGGCCTAGGGCAGGGGTCGGCAACAGGCGGCCCGCTCCTCGAAAACCATCCTGCAAGTGTTTGTTTTTTACTCCAACATTTTTCAGATAAAGAAAAAAATATATATAGTTAATACTTTTTTTGCTTGGGGGGAGATTGAGTTTTTGGAAATAAAAAAATACTAACATCACAAGGAATTAAGATATATATATTTTTTGGGGGGGGGGAATCTGTTCACCAAGTATTCCCACGCATAAAAAAAGAGACATATACTGAGTATACCAAACATGAGGAACAACTTCCTAATATTGAGTTGCACAACCCCTTTTGCCCTCAGAACAGCCTCACTTTGTCAGGGCATGGGCCCTACAAGCTGTCAAAGCGTTCCACAGGGATGCTAGCCCATTTTGACTCCAATGCTTCCCACAGTTGTATCAAGTTGGCTGGATGTCCTTTGGGTGGTGGACCATTCTTGACACACATGGGAAACTGTTGAACGTGAAAAAAACCCAGCAGTGTTGCAGTTCTTCACCAAAACCGTTGCGCCTGGCACATACAACCGTGCCCCGTTAAAATGCACTTAAATATTTTGTCTTGCCCATCCACCTTCTGAATGACATACATAAACAATCCATCTCTCAATTGTCTGAAGGCTTAAAAATCCTACTTTAACCTGTCTCCTCCCCATCATCTACACTGATTTGAAGTGGATTTAACAAGGGACATCGATAAGGGATCATAGTTTTCACCTGGATTCACCTGGTCAGTCTGTGTCATGGAAAGAGCAGATGTTCTTAATGTTTTGTCGACTCAGTGCATGTGATTGTGTCTCAATGTAATCAAGATATACAATTATTTTTATGTTCAAATACAATCTCTTTTTGAGCTTAGTTGTGGTCAATTTGCAGTATCCAAATTTATTACATTTACGTTCCGGCCTGACGACCATCCTCTCCGACAAAAATCAGCCCTCAACTAAATCTAGTTGCTTACTCCTGGCCTAGGGGTTTGGGCAGGACAGAGTGAACTATGCCTGCTATCTGCCATGCAGCTTGTGTGTCCATCTTATCACCCTCTCTCCAGCAGCTTCAAAGGTACCTGTGAAATGAGTCTCGTTGCTATGAATTTACATGTAATTTCACGTGACCATCACGTGTGTCCTTGTGTCAAACTTTTGCTAGGTTTAACTTGTTAGGAACATTTGGGGTAACAGGAAGTAAAGTAAAACCAGAAAGTGTCATCAAGATTGTGTGTGATAAGACTGATTGAAGTTGAATGTTGATATGGTCCATCAGACATACATTGTCAACATGCTTGTTATATAATCGACAGAAACAAACAGTAGGCTACAATGTGAATGGTGTGAACCCAATATTTTTCAGGTGTCACTATCAGGCAGTGTAACCAGGCAAGTGGGATTTTTTTGACCTAAGGAAATAGGAATTTGGAGTGTATTCACAGTGCTACTTACTGTAAATCCTGTGAGATAAAAATGTCCACTTTTTTTTTGAATTGCAAGGATTCCATAGCTCCTATTTTGTCAATTCCAAATTCAGCTTCAGCTCAAGCTAAAAGTGTGGGTATTGTCTCGCTCAGCGTCAAACATTAAACATAGGAAATCGAATGAGAAAAGTTGCCTCTCACGCTATCTTAGTAAATAAAAGTGTGATTACAGATTGTAATATGAAGTACATATTAATTCATAGGAACATATTTGAATTGAAGAGTTTTGATAACAGTTGACATAGGGGAGGCTTAGAGTATGACAGTAAATACTGGTTGGTCTTTGTGCTATGACAATGGCGCTGGGCCATGAGGGCAGTGTCACCCGCTGCCAAACTTGCCAACACAATTGTCTTCTTTTTAGCTCGCCTCATTACTGATTGGGGTCGTGAACTTTTGTGCCGTATCTCATCTGAGGTCACTTGAATTCTCTACCTCTCTTATGTGGGCCAAGAGGGCAGTGTCACATGCCACGGCATGGGCGCTGCCAAACTTGCCAACACAATCGTCTTCTTTTTGAGCTCGCCTCATTACTGATTGGGGTTGTGAACTTTTCCGCGGTATCTCTCCTCTCACAAAACATTGAGTACTGTACATTTGAGGTCACTTGAATTCTCTACTTCTCTTATGTAGCCTAGGATATACCCTAGCTGCAATACAATGAATTTATTTCCATTGCCATTTGGACTCCATATGGCTGCACTGCATTGAGGGCATGTTAAGAATACACTGAAAAGGTTTCTTTTCTTTCTGATAAACCTATGTTGATTCAATTCTAGAATTTTATCCACACAGTCACAGTCCCCACCACCGAGTCCCTGTCCTTCGGCTCGTTGTATACGTATAGCCAACCACTGACTTTCTAATATACTTTTCTGTCAGGAATTCATTGCTGAAGTTGACATAGATTAAATTGGCAGTATTTGCATCTTAAAGTTCCAATGCCGCATGGTCTATTAACCAATTTACCACATGGTGATGTCAAAACTCTCGCCCTTTCAAAACTGCTGATTATCCTCTTGATACTACCCATCCCGGGTCCGGGTGCGTATGTAACAGTATAACTTTAGAGTCCCCTCGCCCATACCCGGGCGCAAACCAGGGACCCTCTGCACACATCAACAACAGTCACCCACGAAGCATCGTTACCCATCGCTCCACAAAAGTCGCGGCCCTTGCAGAGCAAGGGGAACCACGTTCTAAACCACGTTCTAAACGTTCTAATGACTTATTGTCTACTTTAGTATAGAGTGGCTGATGGTAGAACACCTGATTATTTCATTTGAGTAAACGCTGAATTGTATTGTATTCTACTTTAGTATGTAGAAAACCTGATTATTAGGTTTTTAAGTAATTGCTTAATAGTATTATTTTGTAAGTTAGTGGAAAGACTCATACGGCTTAAATACAAGTTCTACAATCATAGCCACAGGAAGTAGAGGCGCTGAGGGTTCTGCAGCACCCCTAAAACATCTGAATAATAATAGATTGTTTATAAAAAATAAAAAATATGTACACTGCTCAAAAAAATAAAGGGAACACTAAAATAACACATCCTAGATCTGAATGAATGAAATATTCTTATTAAATACTTTTTTCTTTACATAGTTGAATGTGCTGACAACAAAATCACACAAAGATTATCAATGGAAATCAAATTTATCAACCCATGGAGATCTGTATTTGGAATCACACTCAAAATTAAAGTGGAAAACCACACTACAGGCTGATCCAACTTTGATGTAATGTAATGTCCACTCCTTTATTGGGGATGTCTTGCTAATTGCCTGTAATTTCCACCTGTTGTCTATTCCATTTGCACAACAGCATGTGGAATTTATTGTCAATCAGTGTTGCTTCCTAAGTGGACAGTTTGATGTCACAGAAGTGTGATTGACTTGGAGTTACATTGTGTTGTTTAAGTGTTCCCTATTTTTTTGAGCAGTGTATATATCACAAAAGTAGTCCTGTATTAGCAGACTGGTATAGCCTTCTTGGGTGCAGGCAATTTTTTGTTGTTGTTGAAAAATGTATATTTTCACAAAAGTAGTGTACTGGGCCTTTACTAGTCCTGTATTAGTGGAACGATATAGCCGTCTGTAGCACGGGCACCCCCACCCCCAAACATCTTCTATGTCTACAATACAATACAAAACAAACGCACACATGCCTCAGGGGATAAGTGTGATTGGCACATGACTCAATTATTAGTCATTGATCTTATCAATAAAAGCTCTGTAAGCCTCCGGGACTTAAATGTTGCAGAATACTAATCTACCTTAAAGCTAAATAACAAGTGAATGCAGCAGCATTTTGACCTTTTAGATGATTTTCCAAGTTTACTTTGTAATGAACTCTCAAGGGCAGTAAGTACATTGAAGAATGGTGTGCAACAGAGACGTTCTTTCTGTGCGATAAAGATCAGCCTTTGCCCTTTAATATTGACACATTATTAATCATATGAAAGGGAGCACGCTCCATTCTTCGTGTGAATGTTAATAAGATTATAGACTGCGTAATAAGAACTGAAATGACAAGTTCCATTGGAAGTTTCAGTTAATAAAAGAGTAGGAGTGAAGTTTTAATGGTCAGGGCAATGTTTATTATCATCAATAACGCTTATACTCACTTGTTTTTCGAGCTATAGTGTGGAGTTTCTACAGGAGTGGTTGCCAAATGTTTTGACACATAAAGGCTTTTAAAAATTCCTGTCCCCCCAAATTAACCAAACAATATGCATTGTATACCACCAGCCCAAATAGGCTAAGCCTTGACCCAGAAGGAATTGATTGCAACTAAGTCCCAATTTTAGAAAGACTGTTTTACAGTGCACAGACAACACCAAACTACTGTCCATAGGATAAGCGCAAATGGTGCTGTGCTGTTCACTAGTCCCAATTCCGATACATTCTTTTTTACTTATTTTGACACTATCTCCCAACAGTACTTTGGTTCAGTGCATGCAATGACATTCAAAAAACATAGTATTTATCAGGAGTCGACTGTCCTCTAGCGGAAGAATATTGACATCTCCATCTCAACAAGGGGGATTATAGTTGTGGCATACTGCAAAATGATCATGTTGAACAGGAAACAAGCATTTGCTAAAATCTTACCATTATAAACTTAAAGGAGTTGTTCACAATTTTACAACTTAATGTTAGATTATACCTCACTCTGAAAGTTATCTATTGGCCAGGATAAACTTTTATCCATGGTTCAGTTTTCTTTAAACAGCCATTAAAAACTTCAGCTAACTTTAGCAACCATTTACATTTGACATTTTAGTAATTTAGCAGACACTCTAATCCAGAGTGATTTACAGTGCATTCATCTTAAGATAACTAGGTGGGACAACCACATATTACAGTCATAGTAAGAACATTTTTCCTAAATAATGTAGCTATCAGCAAAGTCAAAGCTAGTAAGGGTGGGAAAAAGTAAAGTTTATTTCTAAATGTTTTTGATGGGGGGTGGGGGAGGGGTGAGAGGGGGTGTGCGAAGGGGTGTGCTGTGACATTATTTAAGATACTCTTTGAAGAGGTACAGTTTCAAATGTTTTTGGAAGACGGGCAGGGACTCTGCTGTCCTACCTTCAGGGGAAGCTCGTTCTACCATTGGGTTCTGGATAAGTTGCAGGGGTTTGGCACAAGCGGGGAGCCCAGCCAACAGTGAATTTTCCCCAGTCCAGACGGGAGATGACAAGTTCCTGGATTAGGACCTGCGCCGCTTCCTGTGTGAAGTAGGGTCCTACTCTACGGATGTTGCAGAGCATGAATCTGCAGGAGCGAATCACTGCTTTGACATTTACAGAGAATGACAGGGTGTTGTCCAGCGTCACGCCAAGGTTCTTTGCACTCTGGGTGGGGGACACCGTGGAGTTATCAAACATGATGGAGAGGTCTTGGAGTGGCAAGGCCTTCCCCAGGAGGAAGAGCAGCTCCGTCTTGTCGAAGGTTGAGCTTGAGCTGGTGGACCGACATCCAAGTTGAGATATTTGCCAGGCACGCAGAGATGCATGTCACCACCTAGCGGGAGAAGGAGAAAAGTTGTTACGTGTCATCTGCATAGCAATGGTAGGAGAGACCATGTGAGGATATGACACAGCGGAATGACTTAGTGTATAGAGAGAAGAGGAGAGGGCCTAACACTGAGTGCTGGGGGACACCAGTAGTGAGAGCGCGTAGTGCAGAAACACATCCTCTTAGGAGCGGCTTGCAAGGTAGGATGCAATCCAATAGTGTGCAGAGACTAAGATGCCCAGCCCAAAATCACATTGTAGGATGAATTTTTAATGAATTTATTATCAAATTATGGTGGAAAATAAGTATTTGGTCACCTACAAACAAGCAAGATTTATGGCTCTCACAGACCTGTAACTTCTTCTTTAAGAGGCTCCTCTGTCCTCCACTCGTTACCTGTATTAATGGCACCTGTTTGAACTTGTTATCAGTATAAAAAACACCTGTCCACAACCTCAAACAGTCACACTCCAAACTCCACTATGGCCAAGACCAAAGAGCTGTCAAAGGACACCAGAAACAAAATTGTAGACCTGCACCAGGCTGGGAAGACTGAATCTGCAATAGGTAAGCAGCTTGGTTTGAAGAAATCAACTGTGGGAGCAATTATTAGGAAATGGAAGACATACAAGACCACTGATAATCTCCCTCGATCTGGGGCTCCACGCAAGATCTCACCCCGTGGGGTCAAAATGATCACAAGAACGGTGAGCAAAAATCCCAGAACCACATGGGGGGGATCTAGTGAATGACCTGCAGAGAGCTGGGACCAAAGTAACAAAGCCTACCATCAGTAACACACTACGCCGCCAGGGACTCAAATCCTGCAGTGCCAGACGTGTCCCCCTGCTTAAAATATCCAGGCCTATCTGAAGTTTGCTAGAGAACATTTGGATGATCCAGAAGAAGATTGTGAGAATGTCATATGGTCAGATGAAACCAAAATATAACTTTTTGGTAAAAACTCAACTCGTCGTGTTTGGAGGACAAAGAATGCTGAGTTGCATCCAAAGACCACCATACCTACTGTGAAGCATGGGGGTGGAAACATCATGCTTTGGGGCTGTTTTTATGCAAAGGCACCAGGACGACTGATCCGTGTAAAAGAAAGAATGAATTGGGCCATGTATTTCAAGATTTTGAGTGAAAACCTCCTTCCATCAGCAAGGGCATTGAAGATGAAACGTGGCTGGGTCTTTCAGCATGACAATGATCCCAAACACACCGCCCGGGCAACGAAGGAGTGGCTTTGTAAGAAGCATTTCAAGGTCCTGGAGTGGTCTAGCCAGTCTCCAGATCTCAACCCCATAGAAAATCTTTGGAGGGAGTTGAAAGTCCGTGTTGCCCAGCAACAGCCCCAAAACATCACTGCTCTAGAGGAGATCTGCATGGAGGTATGGGCCAAAATACCAGCAACAGTGTGTGAAAACCTTGTGAAGACTTACAGAAAATGTTTGACCTCTGTCATTGCCAACAAAGGGTATATAACAAAGTACTGAGATAAACTTTTTGTTATTGACCAAATACTTATTTTCCACCATAATTTGCAAATAAATTCATTAAAAATCCTACAATGTGATTTTCTGGATTTTTTTTCTCATTTTGTCTGTCATAGTTGAAGTGTACCTATGATGAAAATTACAGGCCTCTCTCATCTTTTTAAGTGGGAGAACTTGCACAATTGGTGGCTGACTAAATACGTTTTTTTGCGCCACTGTACCTACGTGATATCAAATTGGGCCAACCAACTTTCTGGAAAAGAATGCAGTCATGAGTACAACATTTTTCGCCCATAATAAAGTGCAGTGCACTGTGATAAACTGCATCTAACGGCTTTAATGAAGTGGCAGCTGCGTTCATATTTATGAGGTCGCCACAGTCTAGCACTGATAGGAAAGTCGACTGAATAATCTGCAGGACCCATTTCTATAGAAGAAGCCCATTTTTATTCCCAGCTTCTTTACTAACTCATCAATATGCTTTTTAAAAGACAGTTTTTCATCTGTCCAGATACCCAGATATTTGTAAGCAGGGACAAAATACACATGTTTAAATCATCAGAGTCATTTTTATGCGCTCCAGAGAACAACATATACTTAGTTTGACCTTCATTCAATACTAATTTCAGGTTAATAAAGTGTTTCTGTAATACAATGGAAGCAGACTGTAGTTCAGATAGAGCCTGGTCAACTGTGGGAGCAATAGTATACACAACAGTATCTTCAGCATACAAGTGCAGGTTACAGTTTTTTACAGACAAGTCGATATTGTTCATGTAAACAGTAGAAAGTACAGGACCCAGAATCAACCCTGGTGGGACACCTTTCGTTATATCCGGGAAACCTGATTTAACACCATCAGTAGAGACACATTGAGTTCTGTCTGTCAAGTAATTTTTAAACCAGTTACATGCCGCCTGGTCTAGACCAATTGAGGAAAGCCTCTGAATTAGCAGTGAGGGATCAACAGTATCGAAAGCCTTTGACAGGTCAAGGAAGAGGGCAGCGTTTAGTTAACCATATAATTTATAACTAGGGTGCAGCAGAGATAGTGCTATAACCTGGTCTAAATCCCGACTGATGTACAATTAGAATACATTTTGAAGATAAGAAAGATCGTAGCTGAGAATGAATCAAGGATTAAAATATTTTAGCTAGGCAAGAAAGTTTAGAAATAGGGCAATAATTATTTAGGTCACAAGGTTCACCACCTTTGTGAAGGGGGAGTACATGGGCCACCTTCCAACCCTTGGGGAGAGTACCAGATATAATCGTCAGGTAAACAAATGTGGGTTACTGATTCAGAAATCAGTGGGGCAGAGAGCTGCAGCAAAAATAAATCAGCCCCAGTGGATTATTAGTAAGAATTTTATCAATCAATGAGGAGTTACAAGGGTTTTTCACATTTATGGGTTGGGTTTTGAGATCAATTGAGTCCGATTAAAATTGATCTGAGGCCGGGACAGCCAATCCAGATTCAAATCCCCTAAAATGACCAACTCCTGGAACAAAAAATATGTTAAACACATGGATATAGTACCAATAGCTACAAATAAATGTGTATTCTGATTCATGGACACATTTACAACCAGGAGCTCAAATGTATTGCAAACAGAAATATTTCAAGATTGGTACACCATGAAATTAGATCTTACATATATGGCCACTCCTCCCCCTTTCTCTAATCTGTCACATCTAAATACATTAAAATAATTTACGTCAAAGTCTTTGTCAGATACAGAACCATTTAACCATGTTGCCGAGAGAACCAGAATGTCAGTCCTGTCTTGGGGATGGGAGTAACGAGGGTAACCAAAACTAGCCTGGGAGGGAGGTTGTGGGGGGAATTTAGGAGGGTGGTGCGGAGGGCAGTGTGGCTGGCGAAGCTCCAAACTCTCAGCATATGAGGGCTGATGGTGTGAATGATACATGGTGTGGACTGCATAATTTGGTGCACTACCCTCAAATGTGTTTTGCCAGACCCTAGGGTAGTGGTCGGTGCTGTGTAGAGCTGGGCTGAGTTGAGGTGGGCCTGGTCTGGCAGAGCTGTGCTGTGATGGGCCGGGTCAGGTGGAGCTGTGCTGTGATGGGCCGGGTCAGGTGGAGCTGTGCTGTGATGGGCCGGGTCAGGTGGAGCTGTGCTGTGATGGGCCGGGTCAGGTCAGGTGGAGCTGTGCTGAGGTGGGTGGGTCTGGTTGAGCTGTGCTGTGATGGGCCGGGTCAGGTGGAGCTGTGCTGAGGTGGGTGGGTCTGGTTGAGCTGTGCTGTGATGGGCCAGGGTTACGTGAGCTCGTTTCTTATAAATGGCCAAATGGCTGTTTATTAAAGAAAACTGAACCATGGATTACAGTTTCTCTTGGCCAATAGACTACTTTCAGGGTTAGAAATAATCTAACATCAAGTTGTAAAATAGTGAACTACTCCATTAAGACAATATGAAAAGTTGGTTTAAGTTGCTTTAAATTTGTTGTGGAGTTTTATGGAGAAATGTCATTGGGACTTGTCAACGGAGTTCTCTTTCAGACTTTTTCCAACTGGCCATGACAGCTGACATGTCACTGTTGACACAAGTAAGCAACAATGATGGATGAAAACGCAGAATTCTCTCTCTCTCTCTCTCTCTCTCTCTCTCTCTCTCTCTCTCTCTCTCTCTCTCTCTCTCTCTCTCTCTCTCTCTCTCTCTCTCTCTCTCTCTCTCTCTCTCTCTCTCTCTCTCTCTCTCTCTCTCTCTCTCTCTCTCTCTCTCTCTCTCTCTCTCTCTCTCTCTCTCTCTCTCTCTCTCTCTCTCTCTCTCTCTCTCTCTCTCTCCCTCTCTCTCCTCTCTCTCTCTCTCTCTCTCTCTCCTCTTTGAAACCGCCTTTTAAGCTGGGGCTGCATGGCAATCAAAGAGAATGTATGGAGACAGAGGACACGTCTGTCTGACATACATCAAAAAAAGCTGCTGAAAGCAGAGGGCGGTGAGCGGCGTTTGTCTTGTCAAAACATTTATAACAAAGGAAGTAATAACACAGTTCGGATTGGGAGGCTGGCACTCACAAGTGCTGGGTTCTGCCTGGCCTTTGTGACCACACGGTCCTCACAAATAAAGGTCGGCACATGTCCAGTGCTGTTGTGCTGTTCTTGGAACACAGCCACTTTTGAGGAGCATGGATGGTTCTTGGAGCATGACCACAAAAAAAAAAAGAAGAAGTGTCCTTTGTTTGTTGTGTATTGGTTCGTTGAGCAATCTGTATTGGAAAGGACACACACTATGTAAAAGATGGTGTGAGTGTTGAACATGCATAGAAAGGCACATTTTACCACTGAGTGTAAAATGTTTACCACTGTGCATATTTACCACTGAATAATTCTATCTATTTCTCACCTGGGTTTGCAGTACTTTTGCAAAAGTGTCAACTTTATCTGTAGTGTATAGGTGAAAATTAAGTTATGTGGTATTCACTACTCATCTCTTTTCTTTGTCTTTATAAAATCTTCTGTGACATGCAGTTTGTTTGCTATGATAAGGATTCATGAGAGGGTTTATATTTGTATTGGTGACAATGTCGGTTTGCTTCTCAAGGTTTTAGGATTTGGGCTTTGGCATCTATCACCTTCATGTTCTAAAATATGTTGAAGAATCAACTGATGTGTGACAGACACTCAGTGCCAAGGCTGCATAGAGGTGTAAGCAGAACGTTTCCCATTTCTCTCTGCCTCATGACAAAAGTTTTAGAATTACAGGACATTAGCTTTAAAACTGCAACATTTTCTCTCGGTCTCGTGGAAAAATGTGCACAATTAAAGATTTGCTATGAAACTGCAGAAGGTTAGCTGTATCCCTCCTACAAAATGCCTTGCTTGGACCTTGCCACTGTTCCCATTCCTGATAGAAATGGCATAGATGAAAGTAGACGTTTGGCCACCATCTTGGATTTGGCCAGGAGGTTGAAGTGGGACAAAAAGGGGAAAAATGTCTTTACATGTAATCTTTCATTCAGTGTGAATAAAAATATTATATATGCTGGTATCAGTCGTTTAAAAAATATTTTGTGTTCAAATAAAGAAAAGAATGTGCCTCATTAGCAACTTAACATTTGACTAACACTTGATTTACATCATCATCAATATTCGGTCTGCTTGGCTGATACGAGCAGCAGAGAGAGGCAGAAAGACAGTAGAGATGAGCGGCTGCATCAATGACTCTCTGACTCAACTCCATCCATTCTTCAGTCGGAAGTTGTACCTGTGTCAGGGCAGCAGCAATGTGTGTTGTTGCAGAAATAGGCTTATGCTCAGATTTTGAACACCTTCCCCCTGAAAGGTCTGTGCATGGCTCTGCGACCAGTAATACACAATTGATTTCCTCCAGTAATACATAATTGATTTCCTTCTTTCCGATTCAACTCCATCCCTTCTTCAGTTGCGGATTGTGTGTCTGGGCAGCAGCAACACAGGTAGTCTACACTCTAGCTAACCACCATATACTAAAATATCCACACAAGACACTAGCCAGTCAAATCAAATTAAATCAAATTGCATTTGTCACATGCTTTGTAAATAACAGGTGTAGACTAACAGTGAAATAGCCCACCCTCTTTTCCCAATGTTAATCATATCTTTAGGAGGCACTGCAACTAACTTGCTTACTATTTGTGATGAGTTTATTGTTGCTGAAATACGCCTATGCCCTTGAAAGATATGTGTACGGCCCTGCAACCAGCAATACACAATTGATTTCCCTCTTTCAACGATTTTACACTCTATGATTTTCATTTCCAACTAGCATTCTAGGGTGAGAAGCCGAGGAAGTCGATTATATAATCAACAAAGGCAACACATTTTCAAAGCCAAGAAACATGCATCCAAGACAACAAAGTTCAATCATGACCCAACATGCTCTCATTGAAATCTGCATGAACAGCCTTGTCTCATTGAAGCAAGCGAAAACAGGCATTGAAGTCTTTCTGTGCACCCAATAAACGATCAAGTGTGGTAGGGGAATTACTTGTTCCATGCCATCGTGTTATCTTCCAAGAAAGTCAGAATCCATTGTGCAGCATATTGTCGTTTTTGCAACACGGTCGCAAGATAATTATAACAACTAAATAGTTCTAAAACGTTTGCGAGCCTCTCAGAGAAATAGGGAAAGTGTCGTAGCTAGTACCTCTGGTTAGTTTTAAAGAAGTGCCTTAAGCCAAATTCTCTAAATTGACGTTGTAGGCGGCTTATGGTAGAGAAATTAACATTACGTTATCTGGCAACAGCTCTGGGTTTCACACCCTGATCTGTTTCACCTCTTCTCCCCCATTATCCCCAGTGTATTTATACCGGTGTTCTCTGTTTGTCTTTGCTGGTTCGTTTTGTTCATCAAGCCTACCAGCCTTTCCCCCTTTGCTCCTGTCTGTTTCTAGTTCCTGTTTTCTATTTTTCCTGGTTTTGACCATTCTGCCTGTCCTGACCCTGAGCCTGCCTGCTGTTCTGTACCTTGTCACATCACACTGGATTATTGACCTCTGCCTGCCCTGACCCTGAGACTGCCAGCCATTCTATACCTTTTGGACTCTGATCTGGATTACCGACCTCTGCCTGCCCTTGACTTGTCGTTTTGCCTGCCCCTGTTCTAATAATATACGTTTGTTACTTCGACACTGTCTGCATCTGGGTCTTCCCTAAAACGTGATACTGGTGGACATTTCTACAGTCAGTATGCCAATTGCACACTCCCTCAAAACTTGAGACAGCTGTGGCGTTCTATTGTGTGACAAAACTGCACATTTTAGAGTGGCCTTTTATTCTCCTTAGCACAAGGTGCACCTGTGTAAAGATTGTGCTGTTTAATCATAATTCTTGATATGCCACACCGGTCAGGTGGATGGATTATATTGGCAAAGGAGACATGCTCATTAACAGGGATGTAAACAGATTTGTGCACAGAATTTGAGAGAAATAAGCTTTTTGTGTGTTTGGAAAATTTCTGGGATCTTCTATTTCGGCTCATGAAACATGGGACCAACACTTTGCATGATGTATTTATATTTCTGTTATATGTAAGAATACAGTACACACGCTATACAATTAAGCCTAACATTCCGTACATCAATAATGCTTTGCGCCACTGAGGCAGGCCTTGAAATCTTAATATCACTGCACCAATATTCTTTAAACAACCTGGAAGGTTCTCACAATATCAGTTAGTCAGTAAACTGAATGGCGCGTCATCTGTATCAGGTGTAAGAGCCTTCTTTAGTGTGCCGGCAGAAACGTACTGTCATGACAGCAACAACAGTTTTTTTCCTAGGGAAAACAGGTGTATCAACGTGTCTTAAATATTTGATCACCTGGACATCATTGAGGGTGGGGCGACAACAATAGTTATAGCAAAGAGAGAAGACGCCAGGATCGGAGTTGTTGAATATACCAAGGATGGTGAGCCATCCATTTTCCAATAGCTTGAAATACTCATTCTTACTTGCTATAAAAAAAAATGAATCTTTACATATGGGCCATAAAGTTGTCATGGATTATTAATGACACCATCAATAATTGACTTGAGCGATAAATTGACAATGAATGATCGTCTGAGGAGACACCTCTACTCTTACGCCCTTTCGAATAGTGTCTTGTCTACATTAGTCACATTGGGCCAACCTGTACAGAGCATGTGAACACACCAATTAGATCAGCTTGTCAATCAGCTCTACCATGATTTCTAAGGGGTGGAAATGTTAGAATGCAAATGGACAATTAATTAACTGCCCAATACCGGAACATGCCTGGGTGTGTGCTTGGAGCATTGTTTAGGTGGTAGGCTAGTATCGACGCATCACAATGAATTAACTCAAAACACCTGAGAACACTGGTTAATTAACTGTGGCTCAGCACTCCGTACACTTTCACTTGTTCTGTCTACCACTTTCACTTTCCACGAATGAGATTTGGTGTCCAATGCTCGGAATGGGCGATCAGACTGGCTTGTTTTGACTAACACATGTTAGCCAGGTGATTTATCGCATGAGATTAAGAAGACAGACCATGCCTGTTTCTTTAATTAATTTGGAGCCTTTGTTGCAATATGGGGATAAAACTCGGAGTGAAATTCCTGATTGGCTCTCGACTAATTATCTATGCCAAGTTTCTGAAAGAAGATTGTCATTCATAAACTCTTGTCTATGGGGAAATTAAAGCTTAACTCCACCACTTCTCTCTTCTCTATAAAAACAAAACAAACTTCTATAGTCTCAGTAGGTTTCCAGAGTAGTTGGACTTTCTTCTAATTGAAGAGACACTTATTTTGTAACAGATGCAGTTCGGTCGAGAGATGCAGTTCGGTAGAGATGAACATATGGCAATGGCTTAGTAAAACTGGATAAAATACACCTGTGATCAGCAAATCTTTAACGTAATTATAGAGTAGCATGCACTTAACCTGTCTCAATTACTTCAAAGCAGTGGAGAGGATGGGAGCAAGGGCAACAATAAACAGTATACACTTTGGTCGATCAACACGGTCTCCATACTAGGAAAGCCTCAGAATCACAAGGAGTTGGGGTCAGTGTCTGACTTGGAAGCCTTTGGAAGGAGTCTAAAGCTGCAATATTTGAGTCTGACACTGACACCAACTCTTTCTGTCCTAATATGGACACTGTACATGGGTGGGAGGGTCATCAAGGACTGGTGTAGCTTTTGACTTTGGCTTCTGTTATTTCATGGAAAGCTGGAACAAACTGTATTGGACGTGATATGACTTGTTTGTGCTCTGCTATCAATCACTTTATATGAAACAAGGCTCTTGTGCTAACGTTCCTTCAAAAGTCATTACAATTTTTGTTGTAGAAAGACTCATTATTTCCATATAGGAAATGGGGAGAAAAGTAATTCCAAATGATTTATGTGACAATACGTTGTGTTCAGTCAATGGAAAGGTGTTGCAGGTGCAAGGAACCAGATAATTGTGATGGATAGCGGAGATACCGTAGCTTCCATGCACCTGCTATCTATCTATGTGATCCATGACAATAATCGTCACCTTGAATAAGTCTGATGCTGATTAAGATTTATTAGCAAGATAGGAAAAGTAGATGAAATTTGTAATTGTGGCTTAAAAACTATTTTCTGAATGGACACAAATGAAAACACTGGATAGTTAAGACAAAGTGTGATCTTTTAATAAACATGCAGTACATAGTGTATCAGATACACTGGGATAGTATTAGGCAGTGGCAAAGAGAACCACTACTTATTTCATGACCTGTTATCTTGAATATATCGAATGAATTATTGTCAGCCACCCAAACATATACAGTATCTTCAGAAAGTATTCATACCGCTAGACTTATTCCACATTCTGTTGTGTTACAGACTGAATTCAAAATGGATAATGTATCAATTGTTTTGCACCCAATACCCCATAATGACAGAGTGAAAAAAAATGTTTTTCTTATGTTTGCAAATTTATTATAAAATGAAATACAGAAATATCTCATTTACATAAGTATTCACAACCCTGAGTCAATACTTGTAAAAGCACCTTAGGCAGCGATTACAGCTGTGAGTCTTTCTGGGTAAGTCTCTAAGAGCTTTCCACACCTGGATTGTGCAACATTTGCCCATTTGTTACAGTTTAGACTTAAATCTACTTGAACATCTATGGCAAGACCTGAAAATGGTTGTCAAGCAATGATCAACAACCAATTTGACAGAGCTTCATTCACTTTATGAAAGTTGAATTCATATCCCAGTCTGTTGGAAGGCAAACTGAACCAGGTTTTCCTCTTGGATTTTGCCTCTGGTTATCTCTATTCTGTATGGTTATTTCTTATTTTGAAAAGGTCCCCAGTCTTTAACTATTACAAGTATACCTATAACATGATGCAGCCACCACTATGCTTGAAAATATGGAAAGTGGTACTCGCTAATGTGTTGTATTGGATTTTCCCCAAATATAACACTTTGTATTCAGTACAAAAAGTTAAATGCTTCGCCACATTTTTTGCAGTATTACTTTAGTGCCTTGTTGCAAACAGGATGCATGTTTTGGAATATATTATTTCTGTACAGGCTTCCTTCTTTCCACACTGTCAATTAGGTTAGTATTGTGGAGTAACTACAATGTTGTTGATCCATCCTTGGCTTTCTTCTATTGCAGCCATTTAACTCTGTAATTGTTTTAAAGTCACCATTGGCCTCATGGTGAAATCCCTTAGCAATTTCCTTCCTCTCCGGCAACTGAGTTAGGAAGGACGCCTGTATCTTTGTAGTGACAGGGTGTATTGATATGACATCCAAAGTATAATTAATAACTTCACCATGCTCAAAAGGATATTCTGTCTACTTTTCAATTCTTTTTACCCATCTACCAATACGTGCTCCTCTTTGCGAGGCATTGGAAAACCTCCCTTTTCTTTGTGGTTAAATCAGTGAAATTCACTGCTCGACTGAGGGACCTGGGGTATTGTGTATAGGCCAGTGACACATTTTAAATTCAGGCTGTTATATAACAAAATGTGGAAAAAGTCAAGGAGTGTGAATTATTTCTGAATGCACTGTAACTTCCAAATCCTGGTTAGTTATCAATATCTTTGTCCGAGTTAATGAATTGGCTAGCTATCTAACGTTAGCTAGCATAGGGATCTTCTTAGCTAGCCAGTTCGAGTTGAAACATTATTGATAGCAAGTTGGCTAACGTTACATCCTATCAAACCTTATCGTCAGGTGCAATGTTAGCTATACAAATCTTCCTCTCTATGGCATCACATCACATTACACATTAGGGAGAAGCTGTGTATTTAGCTAGATACAAAGTATAACAGTATCATAGCTAGCTAGCTACTAACCACACGTCATGTTGTGCTTTTTGTTGTATGTATGCATTAGAACTTTGTACCAACTTCACGGAAGCCCATTTTCACTCCTATGCTGAGCAAGTGTGTGTGCATTGCAGACGTAGACAACATATCCACAACACAAGACAGCTCACGGTGGAACACACCTTGTTGTCTCTGGTCAACAGGACTAGTTCCACTAGTTTAACTGTAAACACTAAAACGTTATATGGGTGTTCCCTGAAGTCTACTGATATACAATAAGATGTTCTATTTTGTGTCCATTTAATCAATGTCACAGGAAACCTTCCCTGTACATGTCACTTTGGGTAAAATACCATAGGAATGCATTATGTTCAGCAGAGAAACAGGTAACCCATTTTAACAAAACGCTTTTATGATGATACCTTTCAGCCTTTACACAAATGAAGTAAAAGGCTAAATAAAGATGTCTAGCTATAGTGCCATTGTGGATTTAACCTCTTAAACTCTAAATGACACAACTGATTGGCTCAAATGCATTAAGAAGGAAAGAAATTCTGCAAATTAACTTTTAACAAGGCACACCTGTTAATTTAAATGCATTCCAGGTGAATGAAGCTGGTTGAGAGAATGCCAAGAGTGTGCAAAGCTGTCATCAAGGCAAAGGGTGGCTACTCAAATATAAAATATATTTTGATTTGGGTAACACGTTTTTGGTTACTGCATGATCCCATATGTGTTATTTCATAGTTTTGATGTCTTCAATATTATTTTACAATGTAGAGAATAGTCAAAATAAAGAAAAACGATTAGGTGTGTCCAAACTTTTGACTGGTACTGTACATCACAGAGGACTGAAATATAGCAAAATTGTTTGACATAGAAACACTGGATTTTCGGCTAAATGTTTTTATTAACTATGAAAAATATTATTAACATTCCACTCATGAGGCCACTAGGTCATTTGACTGCAGGAAAGAAATACTGAAGTCGATGACTGATGTGGTAAACTCCTCAATGCCATTGGATGAATCCCGGAACACACTTCTGTATTGAGCGCGTCACTGGTACTTCTTGTTTGAGTTTTTGCTTGTAAGCAGCAATTAGGAGGATATAGTTTTACTCAGCATCGGAGTCACGTCATAAATTAGAACATGTAAAGCCACGCCCCTTGTTTGGGGGACATGTCCTGGTTTGTCCCATAGACCGCCATTCAAAGGAAATGGTTGCATATCCCAGAACCAATGTAATTCTGTGAGCAGGGGTTGTGAGAGAGCTTTCAATGTTGTGCAGATCAGGGATATACATTTTATAATAAATTATACATCTTTTTATTTATTTATTGTCCTATCATGGTGGAACAGCGTTTTAAAATAAATTACACATCTAATTTATTTATTTATGGTCCTATATTGATGGAACAGTCCACAACCCCATACCCTAGACACCCACTGGAACGATCCAGATACTAAGGAGTCCCTATCTGTTTTATGGGGCTGCTGTAAGTGGCCTGTATGCAGCCAAAATGCGGTCAAAATGTGGCAACACTAGCTGTAGTAACCCATGGGGAGGGGGTCACACTCGAACATTCAGAGAGGGGGCATATTATTGTGGACCTTGTGGACAGAAAATCAAAGGTCTGACTGCACGGAGATGCTTGGGAATATGGTCACCACGGGGGACCATGTTGTGGATGTTTCAGGGGAAGGAGATATATCTGACCACCATCATCTAGGACATGACAATGGTTCATCAAATCTCCCCAATTATGCCCATTTCTTTGCACAGTTTTGTCAGCCTTCTCATACAGCTGCAACTGTATATGAATTCTTAAATCAAGACCTTTCTTGAGTTGGGCTCTGGGATGGTGCAACTGTTGAGAATCTGAGTCTATGGTTGTTGTGGGGGAAAGGGGTTGAGTGTGTATGAGTGTGTGTGTGTGTGTATCCCACAACTGTTGCGAGGGAGTAAAAGATTTTTGGGACAATATAGGATGATTCACAATAATTGTTTGCTCATATAATAATTGCTTGCCATAATGTAATTTTGGAAATGGCGAGACTGGTGAGAGGTAAAAATCCTTTGCATAAATTGCCTACATTACTCCAAGTATTAATAGCTAATTAAATATAATACAAATCGAGGTGAGGGCGTTGGAAATGCTTTTGGCGGTTGATCTGCTTCTGTTCTGTGGATGGCACTGTGTGCTCTTTTTGAAGGATGGGTCACGGTCTCTCCGGGGCTATGGAATCCGGGGGATCAGTGGTGGTCTGCCAGGCATTGGGATGACAACTCAACTCGGGATGAGGAGGGCTTTTAGCGGGTGGAATAGGGGGGACCAATTGGAGGTTTACTTAGTAGCAATGCAAATATCATGGTGCAGCTATATAGACACTCTATCATCATGTTACTTTTTAATGGTACGTTATTAACAAACGTATATTTTGATGAATAGAATTTAAACCTGTGTCTCATTGTGGTAAGTGGTGAAATAGGTATAGCCAGTTATATTTGTATTGGCTTAGCAGATAATAAGAAAATATGATCAGTATTTACCTGGTTAGAAGAGAATGAATATAATATCTATTGATTACAGGAAACTCATTCAACAATTTTGGATGAAGTTTTGTGGAAAAAAGACTGGGGGGTGAAATATACTTCTCCCATGGGCAAAGAAATTCAAAAGGGGTGATGCTATTAATTAACAGTCATTTTGATCAAGATGTGCAAATTGTCCAAACAGATCATCAAGGTAGATGAATTATTTTAAAAATGTTATTGGACAACAAACAGATATGGCTTATTAACCTATACAGACCAAATAATGAGAATCCAAGCTTCTTTGAAAATATGTATCCACTCTACAAGCAACACGAGACTATTATTGTGGTGGGGGATTTTACTACGGTTTTAAATACTTCTATGGACTGTAAAGGAAATCATGAATGTCATGCATTGGATGTATTAGTGGATATATGGAGGCTTGAATACACTGACCTAGTGAGATACACATGGCTGAGGCTTAATCAAGCTAGTCATCTTGATTACTTTATTATGTCATTCTCTCTGGCAGCAAAAATAAAAAGAAAGTGTTGATAGGGGACAGAATCTGGTCAGATCATCACATAATTGGCATATACAGTTGAAGTTGGACGTTTACATACACGTTAGCCAAATACATTTAAACTCACTTTTTCACAATTCCTGACATTTAATCCTCGTAAGAATTCCCTGTCTTAGGTCAGTTAGGATCACCACTTTATTTTAAGAATACGAAATGTCAGAATAATAGTAGAGAGAATGATTCATTTCAGCTTTTATTTCTTTCATCACATTCCCAGTGGGTCAGAAGTTTACATACACTCAATTAGTATTTGTAATATTGCCTTTAAATTGTTTAACTTGGGTCAAATGTTTTGGGTAGCCTTCCACAAGCTTCCCTCAATAAGTTGGGTGAATTTTAGCCCATTCCTCCTGACAGAGCTGGTGCAACTGAATCAGGTTTTTAGGCCTCCTTGCCTATCAGAAGCTTCTAAAGCCATGAAATTTTCAAAGCTGTTTAAAGGCACAGTCAACTTAGTGTATGTAAACATCTGACCCACTGGAATTGTAATACAGTGAATTGTAAGTGAAATTATCTGCCTGTAAACAATTCTTGGAAAAATGACTTGTGTCATGCACAAAGTAGATGTCCTAACCGACTTGCCAAAACTGTATTTTTTTAACAAGAAATTTGTGTAGTGGTGGAAAAACAAGTTTTATTTTTATTTATTTCACCTTTATTTAACCAGGTAGGCAAGTTGAGAACAAGTTTTCATTTACAATTGCGACCTGGCCAAGATAAAGCATAGCAGTTCGACACATACAACGACACAGAGTTACACATGGAGTAAAACAAACATACTGTCAATAATACGGTATAAACAAGTCTATATACGATGTGAGCAAATGAGGTGAGATAAGGGAGGTAAAGGCAAAAAAAGGCCATGGTGGCAAAGTAAATACAATATAGCAAGTAAAACACTGGAATGGTAGATGTGCAGTGGAAGAATGTGCAAAGTAGAAAAAAAAATAATGGGGTGCAAAGGAGCAAAATAAATAAATAAATAAAATAAATAAATACAGTAGGGAAAGAGGTAGTTGTTTGGGCTAAATTATAGGTGGGCTATGCAGTAATCTGTGAGCTGCTCTGACAGCCAAAGAAAGAATTGGTTTTGGGGGTGACCAGAGAGATATACCTGCTGGAGCACGTGCTACAGGTGGGTGATGCTATGGTGACCAGCGAGCTGAGATAAGGGGGGACTTTACCTAGCAGGGTCTTGTAGATGACATGGAGCCAGTGGGTTTGGCGATGAGTATGAAGCGAGGGCCAGCCAACGAGAGCGTACAGGTCGCAATGGTGGGTAGTATATGGGGCTTTAATGACTCCAACCTAAGTGTATGTAAACTTCTGACTTCAACTCTTACAGAATTTCCACGTGGGCGAGGATATTGGAAATTTAATCAAATCCCACTTGATGATAACTTGTTTATAACTAAGACAGAAGATTTTAAAGCAGACTTTTTTCGACATAACATAGGTACAGCAGATCCTCTTATTGTATCGGACACTTTTAATGTGACTTTAGAGACCATGCAATTCAGTACTCATCTATACAACAGAATCAATTTAGATCAAAAGAGTCCATATTAGCAAAGGAAATTGAAGGACTAACAATACAGTTAGATAGCAATAAAAACAGTACCACAGAGGCACAGAATAAGTTAGAGGAAAAACAAAAAGAAATTGAGGAACTTGTGTAATATATTGTAAAAATAAAGTGAACTGGACGGAATAAGGGCAAAAATGCACCAAATTATTTTTCAATCTTCAACATAGAAATGCTACCAAAAAAAATGTATTGAAACTTGTTACAAATGATGGAGTCCCTCATGATTCACCAAATTATATTTTGAAAGAGGAAGTAAAGTACTTAAGAATATAAGAATAAGAATATGTTTTCGTTTCAGTCTCCTCCATCTCCACTAACCGAAGCCAATTGTATGGATTTTTTTCCTATTAATAATGTCAAATTAACATCTGTACAGAAAAACTCACGTGAAGACCACTTCCCAGAGGAGGACCTTTGTTTTACATTTTTTAATTTAATTTATATTTTACCCTGTTTCTCCCCCAATTTCGTGGTATCCAATTGTTTTTTTAGTAGCTACTATCTTGTCTCATCACTACAACTCCCGTACGGGCTCGGGAGAGACGAAGGTTGAAAGTCATGCATCCTCCGATACACAACCCAACCAAGCCGCAATGCTTCTTAACACAGTGCGCATCTAACCCGGAAGCCAGCCGCACCAATGTGTCGGAGGAAACACTGTGCACCTGGCAACCTTGGTTAGCATACACTGTGCCCGGCCCGCCACAGGAGTCGCTGTTGCGCGATGAGACAAGGATATCCCTACTGGCCAAGCCCTCCCTGGATGGCATACCAGTGGAAGTATACTAAACTTTTTTTGATATACTCAGAGGACCATTATTAGCATGTTTTAACCACTATATAAACAACAGATTATCGGACACGCAACAAGGTGGTCTGATTTCATTATTACTGAAACAGGATCCAAGTGGTATATATAAAGATCCAGTCCATTTAAAAAATTGGAGGCCTCTTACACTTCAGTGTATGATGCAAAAATTCTAGCTAAATGCTTGGTGCATAGAATGAAAAAGGTATTGTCAGATATTATTCATCCTAATCAGACAGGTTTTTTACATGGACGATACATTGGAGATAATATAAGACAAGTACTGGAATCAATAGAATACTCTGAAATATTGGGTAAAAATGTTTTCATAGATAATTTTGAAAAGGTACGACTGGAGTTTAGTGCCTAGAATATTTCAGTTTTGAAGAATCTCTTATAAAATGGGTTAAAGTTATGTATAGTAACCCTAGTTGTAAAATAGTAATAGCTACATCTCAGAACATTTAAAACTGTAAACGGGAGTAAAACAACGTTTTCCACTATCGGCATATCTATTTATTTTTGCCATCGAAATGTTAGCTGTTAAAATTAGATCCAACAATAATATTAAGAGATTAAAAATCCGTGGCATTAAAACAAAGGTGTCATTGTACGCTGATGATTCATGTTTTCTTATAAAACCACAATTAGAATCCCTCCACAGCCTCATAGAGGATCTAGATTATTTTGCTAACCTCTGTGGATTACAACCAAATTATGATAAGTGTACTATACTATGTATTGATCACAAAAAAAATGCAACTATTACATTACATTGTAGTTCACCAATAAAATGGTCTGACGAGGATGTGGACATACACGGTATACAAATCCCGATAGAAAGTAAGGTTCGCACTCCAATATATTTTTATAGATAGTTAGCAAAAATAGATGAAATCTTGATCCATGGAAAGGAAAAAACCTGTCTATTTGTGGAAAAATCACCCTGATGAGCTCTTCAGTCATATCACAGTTTACCTATTTGCTTAAGGTTTTGACTACACCTAGTGACCTGCTAATGTTAGCAATCTCAAATCCGACATTGTAACCACTTATAAACTAAAAGGTTGCAGTTAAAGCCATCCTGAAAGTACATTATTGAGCTAACTTACGTTACCTGTCTAAGAAACAAGGACATGTGTTGTGTTGGCCTGTTGTGTACACAGGATTAAGAGCTGCCCATTAATTGGGCCGAAGCTGAGCTCCCCCACCTTGGCTTGGGTCTAAATTAGTGAAAGCCTGTTGTGTAATTATTAGACCTAGCAAATTTGTTACAATATAATGTTACAGCCATTGATTTTAGAAGAACATTACTTTCTTATCTATACCATAACTAGGCCAATTGCTGTTATTACAACCTGTTACAGGAGGCAAATGTGCATACCGACAGGAAGCATGGGGAGTGTGTAGCTCTGTTTTTACCTAAATAAATGTGGTTATATGTAGAAACCAGACAAAAGTTTAAATCAAGCCTCTAAACTTGATAAATCAACATATCCCCGAGCAACTGAGAGAGTGTGAGCGATCAGTTACGTACAACAGCAAACCAATCATTTGGTACAGTGACGCGGCAACAAAAGCCCAAAAAGCCATGGCTTCCCCCAGAAGAAAAGTCAAGGAAAAACTTGGAGATGCAAACAAGGGCAAAGAACAGTTAATGGCTATCAAGGAAAACATACTGTAGCAAAAACAGTTCTCAATGCACACAAAAAAAACTGCTACTATCTTTTATTACAAAAGTAGATTTGCTTGAAAATAAAGTAGAGGCTATCGTGTCAGACATGAACAAACAAGAAAACAAAATGTACCTTTTTGAAAAAAAAGTTTCAAACTTTAGAAGATGAATTGGACCAGGGAGAAAACAGAAAGAGACAAAAACAACCTGAGAATGTTGTCCTTACCCAGAAGAAAAGGAAGAAGGAGACTTTTCCAGCTACGTGGTCAAGCTGATATCAGAGGAACTTGACATGGGATATCACCAGAAAATGTATCCTTTCCCTGCCCAATACAATCTACACTCTACTTCCCCAAGTCACTGTTATTCTCTATGAAGTAACACTAGAAGTAAGCGATGCCAATGGGCTACATGGACACTGAACAGATAATTCAAAGTGAAATATAGCATGCATTCGGAAAGTATTCAGACCCCTTCACTTTTCCCACATTTTATTTACATAAGTATTCAGACCTTGAAATATTACCACAACTTGGAATCCACCTGTGGTAAATTCAATTGATTGGACATAATTTGGAAAAGCAAACACCTGTCTATGTAAGGTCCCACAGTTGACAGTGCATGTCAGCACGAAAACCAAGCCATGAGGTCGAAGGAATTGTCCATAGAGCTCAGAGACAGGATTGTGTCGAGGCACAGATCTGGGGAAGGATAATGTAAAATGTCTGCAGCATTGAAGTTCCCCAAGAACACAGTGGCTTCCATCATTCTTAAATGGAAGAGGTTTGGTACCACCAAGACTCGTCCTAGAGATGGCCCACGCGGGGGAGAAGGGCCTTGGTCAGGGAGGTTGACCAAGAACCCAATGGTCACTCTGACAGAGCTCCTCTGTGGGGATGGGAGAACCTTCCAAAAGGACTACCATCTCTGAAGCGCCACACCAATCAAGCCTTTATGGTTGAGTGGCCAGACAGAAGCCACTCCTCAGTAAAAGGCACATGACAGACTGCTTGGAGTTTGCCAAAATGAACCTAAAGGACTCTCAGACCATGAGAAACAAGATTCTCTAGTCTGATGAAACCAAGATTGAACTCTATGGCCTGAATACCAAGCGCCACGTCTGCAGGAAACCTGGCACCATCCCTACGGTGAAGCATGGTGGTGGCAGCATCATGCTGTGGAGATGTTTTTCAGCGGCAGGGACTGGGAGACTAGTCTGGATCGAGGGAATGATGAACGAAGCAAAGTACAGAGAGATCCTTGATGAAAACCTGCTCCAGAGTACTCAGGACCTCAGACTGGGTAGAAGGTTCACCTTCCAACAGGACAACGACCCTAAGCACACAGCCAAGACAACACAGGAGGGGCTTTGGGACAAGTCTCTGAATGTCCTTGAGTGGTCCAGCCAGAGCCCGGACTTGAACCCGATCGAACATCGCTGGAGAGACCTGAAAATAGCTGTGCAGCGATACTCCCCATCCAACCTAAGGTTGAGAGGATCTGCAGAGAAGAATTGGAGAAACTCCCCAAATACAGGTGTGCCAAGCTTGTAGCGTCATAACCAAGAAGACTCGAGGCTGTAACCGCTGCCAAAGGTGTACTCAGTAAAGGGTCTGAATACTTATGTAAATGTAATTTTCAAGTTTACATTTTTTTTAAATAAATTTGCAAACATTTCTAAAAACTTGTTTTTATGGAGCATTGTGTGTAGAAGGAGTGACATCAAACACGTCTTTGTGGGCCCTCCACTCATCTCACTTCAGTCTCTTGGTGGACCCACTCTCCCCAAGTAACCCCCAACAGCAACTATACTTTAATTACATTTACAAGGGGGCCTGCCTCACGCTGCACCACTCAGGGGGCTCTCTTGTACAATAAATTAAATTAAAGTATAGTGGCTGGTACCTCTACTTGGGTAGAGTGGGTCCACCGAGTGACTGAAGTGAGATGAGTTGAGGCCCCACACATAATTTAGAGAAGTGACCGGGAGCCAGGCACGACCGGGAGCCCTATAGGGTGGCACACAATTGCCCCCCTCCTCCCCCTTCCGGGTTAGTGGAGGATTTGGTCGTGGGCTTTCCTTGGCTCATCGCTCATAAAAAAACAATAATAATATGAATAATAATTATAATTTACAAGGTAATAAATACAAACTGACCACAGTACTTACATAATCCACAGACTTTTGGTACATTAGGAGAGGAGTTGGAGCTCAGAAAACCTAAGATGACATAGCACCTCAATGCACATTGCTTTATGTTTATTTATTTGTTCTCTGTGAAATATGTGCTTAGCCCACATGCTCACACACTTTATATTCACTTAGTGTACAAAACTATTTGAACACCTGCTCTTTCCATAACATAGAATGAGCAGGTGAATCCAGGTGAAAGCTATGATCCCTTATTAATGTCACTTGTTAAACCCCCTAAGATCGATATCTGCACCCCCACGGAAATCGAATCAACATAATACAACAATCCCCATAAAAATCTGCCAGTTTAAGGTAGAGGTATCAGTTACCTTGCATTGGATGCATCTCAATCCACCGCATCCACCTGTCACACTTCTGTATTTGTGATGAAAGGTGGCAGGGCTAGAGCTGTGTTTGTCAAACCATTAGACATCCCGAAACTGTGTCTTCTCGCAAAATCGTCTGTAGCTTCCGAATGGTTTGGCCTACAAACTACTGCAGTGGTTTCTCAATTCAACGTTTTGAGATGATGCTGCGGGACTGAGAGGTCATTTGTGGTTTAGTACGTTACCCTGCATCACTGCTTCATTGCTCCTAACCACCACAAGGGGGAGTTAGAGCACTGATTATGCTTTTGGGTCCCACGGCACTAAATATGTCTCGACCTGACAATGAATGGGCGATATAACCAAATAGAAACTGATAATTGTGCACGACTTCAAATTTGAATTTCCATTGAGTGAATGATGAGGATGAAAAAGGTGATTGAATTTAGAACAATACTGTCAGAATTTCTATTCCTCTGTCCTGCACTCACACACCAAAAAAATTCACTTTTTTTCCTACTTGGGTCAGAAGAAGCTGTAATTGGACAGTAGCGTATTACTTACTAAAATTGTTGTTACACTAAGTTTTTTGTTCGAAGAGAAACCAAAACGTTCAATTATATTTCATGAAATTCTTAAGATATAAATGTGTTAACTGAATATAAGCAGCAAGTGATGTTTGCTAAATAATGCTGGTGTAACTGAATCAGTTTTGTAGGCCTCCTTGCTCACACACGCTTTCTCAGTTCTGCCCACATATTTTCTATAGGCTTGATGTCAGGGCTTTGTGATGGCCACTCCAATCCCTTGACTTTGTTGTCCTTAAGCCAGTATGCTTGGGGTCATTGTCCATTTGGAAGACCCATTTGCAAACCAAGATTTAACTTCCTGACTGATGTCTTGAGATGTTGCTTCAATATATCCACATAATTTTCCTGCCTCATGATGCCATCTATTTTGTGAAGTGCACCAGTTCCTCCTGCAGCAAAGCACCCCCACAACATGATGCTGCCACACCCGTGCTTCACGGTTAGGATGGTGTTTTTCGGCTTGCAGACCTCCCCCTTTTCCCTCCAAACATAACGATGGTCAGTATGGCCAAACAGTTCTATTTTTGTTTCATCAGACCAGAGGACATTTCTCCCAAAAAGTTTGTCCCCATCGGCAGTTGCAAACCGTAGTCTGGCTTTTTTTATGGCGGTTTTGGAGCAGTGGCTTCTTCCATGCTGAGCGGGCGTTCAGGGTATGTTGATATAGGACTTGTTTGACTGTGGATGTAGATACGTTTGTACATATTTCCTCCATTATCTTCACAAGGTCGATTGATTTGCACTTTTCACACCAAAGTACGTTCAACTCTAGGAGACAGAATGCGTCTCTTTCCTGAGCAGTGTGATGGCTGCGTGGTCCCTTGGTGTTTATACTTGCATACTATTGTTTGTACAGATGAACGTGGTACCTTCAGGCGTTTGGAAATTGCTCCCAAGGATGAACCAGACTTGTGGAGGTCTACAATTTTTTTTCTGAGGTCTTGATGATTTATTTGGATTTTCCCATGATGTCAAGCAAAGAGGCACTGAGTTTGAAGGTAGGCTTTGAAATACATCCACTGGTACACCTCCAATTGATTCAAATGATGTTAATTATCCTATCAGAAGCTTCTAAAGCCATGGCATACTTTTCTGGAATTAACCAAGCTGTTTAAAGGCACAGTCCACTTAGTGTATGTACACTTCTGACCCAGTTGAATTGTGATACTGTGAATTATAAGTGAAATAATCTGTCTGTAAACAAATGTTGAAAAAATTACTTGTATCATGCACGAAGTAGGTGTTCTAACCGACTTGCCAAAACTATAGAAATTTGTGGAGTGATTGAAAAACATGTTTTAAATGACTCCAACCTAAGTGTATGTAAACTTCTGACTTCAAGCTGTACATAAAACTGAGTGACTCACTCATTCATGGCTTTGGATCAAAATAAATAATTACTAACATTGTTTCTGACAGTCTAAAAGAGAAAAATAGAAAATACAAGTGATTTTAAAAAGTCACGACTCTACAATTGATCGCTAGTTTTGGTCTCAAATAAGCTCGGTCTGTGGAGAGCATTTAACTAAAATAAGCGGAGAGTCAGGGGGAGAACGACCTGTTTAAATTATATGAATGCGTTCAGTTGATGCCCAACAATTTGGATCGGGTTTAAATCAGGAGACCTACAGTAGAGATGTAGAGATGTAGAGATTTTTTTTTATTTTTAATTTCGGTATACTCTAGGCCTACCGTTGGTGTTGTAGGTCTTTTATTTATTTATATTGATTTAACTTTTATTTTACTACATAAAGGTCTACTTACTCTGCTGGTGTCTTGACCCAGTTTATGCCCTCATTTGCACTGCACCCCGGGCGGCAGTGTGTTGATGGTCCGAGCAGACACTTTTCCCGGCTTACAGACATAGTTTTTATCAAGCCAGCTTCTTTCTATGGTGCTACCCGTTCCAGGGTTTGGAATGTAAACACCAGAGGACTTGAAAATGAGCCAGAGGTGAGAGGATCCACAAAACTAAAGGTATTTTGGTTTCAGTGCATTTTCAAAAAAAAAATGAAAAGGCTATCAATGTGTAGGCATACTGTGTAATGCAATCGATAATTGTGTACTAAAACGTGCATGTGTTCTTACAGAGCTTACAACCATGACGACAACCATCTGTGGAGATGAGTGGACAAGGGGCTGGACAACGGACTGCAGCAAAAAAAAAGCATGGTTCCACAGAATACCAACTGGGATGGATAATGACTCAAATGTGGCTTCTTCAACCACATCTTCATGCTTTTGTGAATAAAATAATGATTAAAAAAATACTTTTTCAAAATGCAGATGTTTATTTCGTTATGGATCCATAACAAATTACTATGGGAATAAATATCACTGAATGACAGAAATATTGTAACAAAGTAGGCTAATGAAAGGAAGCCAATTGTCGCTTACTGGAAAATACTCTTTCAAAATTAATGGAGGGGGCAAGCGGAAGGGGGAATTTTTTTTTCAAATTCTTGTTTTTCACAAGGGCCATCAGCAGGACAATAGACAAGATGTCCCAAAAACACCTCTCTGACATAGGGTCCAGCCTATCTCCTGATACACACTCAGTAACGCCTGTTAATGAGCTCAGAGAGCCGATCTGTTATCCAACGATTTGTTTAATAGCCCAGCTACTGTAGGTGTGAAAATCCCCCCCAACAAGCAATAGCCTAACTGCATGTGGTCAACTATTTCAGCACTGTTTTACGCTGCGCTGAGACAAGGAAGACTACTTAATAAACATACAGTATACATATTTAAGACAGTTGTAGATATTCATTAGAATCCTTGACATGTAATTAGATATACTACTGTACAAGGACATTTTATGGATCTGCCAGTATATTCATTTAGAGATTCCAGTAAAGAAATGTGTGTGTAGAGGGGTATCATTTTGTACAACTGTGTGATTAGCCTACCAGTTGGTGAAACTAATGTTAATTCTCTTAATTCTCTGCTCTTCACTATCACAATATTAAAAATGTTCAAATGCATTCATGAATTAAATCGCTTGAGCAGACATGCTGCGGATCATCTGATGAAGGATTGACTCGATCTATAAGCCCAGAACAATAGTAAGACGGGCAATAAGACACACTACAAGAAAGGGAACACATATATAACCGCAGAAAACGGTTGCAGGTCGGAGGGCCATCTAACAAGTGCAGATTGGAGGGCCATCAAGCAAAACAGACCAATGAAGCACAGGTAAACGGGGACCCACGCCCTCCGCTTCTCCCTTCCCTCTGTGTGGGGTTCTGGGCCGGGAGGGTCGGGAGGCTGGCTTCGGCTCTCGCCCGAGCTTGGTTCCCTCTCCCGACCAGCTCCATCCCCCTTTCCCCGTTAAGCACGGCTGCATGGCGCACTCCCTTTATCCGTTAGGCATGGCCGCATGGTGCACCCCCCCCCCCAATATCAAGGTGCACATGGGCCTATATATATAATGACTATGAATTCAGAGGGCAGAAATGATTAGAAATCTCATCAGACCTCTCACTAAAGTAGTCAGTCAAAAAAAGTTATACTTAAATCCGAACTGGTTGGAGATTATATAAGAGTACATTGCCATAAAGGCTAGATCATTTTTCAAGCTCTTCAAACATTCATAGATGACCAGCATTGTCAAATAACCGGTCAGCACCTTAGGAGTAAATGCTATTTGGTTTTTCATAGTCGAGCATTCAGAGATTGAGAGGTCGAGAGAGAGAGGTCGAGAGGTCGAGAGAGAGAGGTTGAGAGAGAGAGGTTAAATCGCTACTCTTCGAAGATGACCTATGCCTGCTGCCACCCACAGCACATGGCCTACAGCAGAGCCTGAACCTGCTAGAGCAGTACTGCCAGACCTGGGCCCTGGCAGTAAACCCCAAAAAGACTCAAATAATGATTTTTCCAGAGAAGATCCAGATCTCAGGGAATTAGACCAAAGTTCTCAATTGGTACAACATATATATAGTACTGCACACACTACAATTACTTAGGTTTAAAAATATTCTCAACTGGACACCTTAATGATGCAGTGAAGGAACTGAGAGAGAAAGCACGCAGGGCATTCTACGCCATTAAAAAAACAATTAACAATTACCAATTCAGATTTGGCAAAAACTAGTTGAATGTGTAATTAAACCAATTACACTTTATGCCAGCGAGGTGTGGGGTCCACTTGCAAAACAAGATTTCACCAAATGGGACAAACACCCCATTGGGACAAACACTCCGCCCCTGTGCCTTCTTCTCGAGGAAGCTCAGCCCGGCGGAGCGAAACTATGACTTGGAGGACTGGGAGCTGTTGGCTGTCATCAAGGCTCTGAAGGCGTGGAGACATTGGTTTGAGGGGGCTAAACACCCTTTTCTCATCTGGACTGACCACCGCAATCTAGAGTACATCCGGGCAGCGAGGAGACTGAAACCTCACCAGGCAAGGTGGGACATGTTTTTCACCTGTTTTGTTTTCACCCTTTCGTACAGACCAGGTTCCCAGAACGTGAAGGCAGACGCACTGTCCCGGCTGTATGACACAGAGGAGCGGCCCATGGATCCCACCCCCATACTCCCGGCCTCCTGCCTGGTGGCACCGGTAGTGTGGGAGGTGGACGTGGACATTGAACAGGCATTACGTGCAGAGCCCGCTCCCCTCCAGTGTCCCGCTGGGCATCTGTACGTTCTGTCTGTTGTACGTGACGGGCTGATCTATTGGGCTCACACGTCACCTTCCTCTGGTCATCCAGGCATCGGTCGGACAGTGCGCTGTCTGAGTGGGAAGTACTGGTGGCCCACTTTGGTTAAGGACGTGAGGGTTTATGTTTACTCTTACACGGTGTGCGCCCAGTGTAAGACTCCTAAGCACCTGCCCAGAGGTAAGTTACACCCCTTATCTGTTCCACAACGGCCATGGTCGCACCTGTCGATCGATTTCCTGACCGATCTCCCCCCATCACGGGGAAACACCACGATCCTGGTTGTTGTGGATCGTTTCTCTAAGTCCTGCCGTCTCCTTCCTCTGCCCGGTCTCCCTACGGCCCTACAGACTGCAGAGACGGGGTGCCTGAGGATCTAGTGTCTGATCGGGGTCTCCAGTTCGCTTCTAGGGTCTGGAGGGCGTTCATGGAACGTCTGGGGGTCTTGGTCAGCCTTACCTCGGGTTTTCACCCTGAGAGTAACGGACAGGTGGAGAGAGTAAACCAGGATGTGGGTAGGTTTCTGAGGTCTTGTTGCCAGGACCGGCCGGTGGAGTGGGCGGCGTTCGTGCCCTGGGCAGAGATGGCCTAGAACTCGCTTCGCCACTCCTCCACTAACCTCTCCCCCTTCCAGTGCGTACTGGGGTACCAGCTGGTTCTGGCTCCTTGGCATCGGAGTCAGACCGAAGCTCCTGCGGTGGACGACTGGTTCCGGCTCGCGGAGGAGACATGGGACTCCACCCATGTTCACCTTCAGTGCGCCGTGCTGCGCCAGAAAGCCAGCCCAGACTGTCACTGCAGTGAGGCCCCAGTGCACCAGGGGACCCGGTCTGGCTCTCAACCCAAAGCCTGCTCCTCCACCTGCCCTGCCCGGGAGTTGGGTCCGTGGTTTGTGGGGATGTTCAAGGTCCTGAGGAGACTCGAACGAGGTGTGTTACAGATTACAGCCCCCCCCATTACCGTATTAACCCCTCGTTCCATGTGTCTCTCCTCAGGCCGTTGGTGGCTGGTCCACTCCAGGAGTCTGAGGTGCGGGAGGTTCCTCCTCCCCTTCTGGACATCGACGGGGCCCCGGCGTACGCCGTTCGCGTCATACTGGATTCGAGGCGTCGGGCAAGGGGCCTTCAGTATCTCATGGAGTGGGAGGGGTACGGTCCGGAGGAGAGATGCTGTGTTCCTGTGGAGGACGTGTTGGACCCTACAATGCTGCGGGAGTTCCACCGTCTCCGTCCGGACCGCCCTGCACTATTTGAAATGGTCTGAAAAAATATTAATCACACATACTGTAATAATCAGGTAGAGCTTGCTCAGCCTACCCTCCTTGGTCTCCTCCTTCATGTCATTATCATTAGTAGGCAAACACCCATTAAACATCCATTACTACATTTCAAATCCCTAAAAATGGAAATCAACTTGGCAAGAGTCTATTGTCCTGCTAATAGTCCATCATTGGTGGATGGCTTCTTTTGTATTCCAATGCAATTGAATTCATTAATTACAGTCATTTACCATTCTTATTCTCAGAGTGGAAATGTTGTTTGAAGAGTCCACAGCCTGCTACACTTGTGGAAAATGCCTCCAGCTCACATTGTAAAGTGGTGGGTGACACGCTGATAGCCTGTTGCCTGCACTTGAATAGTGAACAGGAGACACGCTTCAATTATCAGTTAAGAAATAATAAGAGACCGATAAGCATGACGTTTAAATGTATTTACATCCAGAAATTTGGGGATTTTTCTAGGGTGAAATATTATGTGGATTATAATATATTCATATATTTGTAGGGGTTGTTGCATTTGTCATTGTATTTGGATGGCCAGATACCAATTAGTTTTGATCACCAATTAGTGATTATGAGGTTTTCTGATGACTATTGTCCAATTTAATGGCTCATCAATTCGTGAAATGTGACCAATGTCCATCACTACTGTAAGCCGATAACTGTACTCTGAAAATAAAAACACAGCATCTACAATGGTATAATTATTATTGAATTAGATCAAATAAAATGAAACGTTTCAAAAGGCATGTGTTTATTAGGCTACTGTGCAGTGTGACAAAAACCAACAGGACACTGAGACGTTTACTGTAGCCTACATGTACTGTACGCCTGGGGCGGCAGTGTAGCCTAGTGGTTAGAGCATTGGACTAGTAACCGAAAGGTTGCAAGTTCAAATCCCCGAGCTGACAAGGTACAAAATCTGTCGTTCTGCCCTTGAACAGGCAGTTAACCCACTGTTCCTAGGCTGTCATTGAAAATAAGAATTTGTTCTTAACTGACTTGCCTAGTAAAATAAAGGTAAAAAAAAGGGCATGTCCAGACTTACTCGCTGACCTCAAGTACTCATTCATTCGGTCTTTCATGCTTTTTTGGGTTGCATCACTCATGGACAGAAACTTCTGAGGCACAGTATTTTTATTTATTTATTTGATTGAATATCCGAAATGTACAATATACTTGCAATGAAGCCGCTCAACATCTACATCACACCAGTCATCCTACAGATTCCCATTCAGAGCGACACACAGATGTGAACACGAACCCTCCAAGATCCCCCCCACAGTTCCCCAATAGCTGTTCCTCAACCATTCGAGACCCCTCCCACAGCCCCCTCAAGAAGAAGAATAAAAGAAAAAAGTGAATGAATTCATTTCCTCACCCCCGTGAATCCTCCCCCCAATGCACCAACAACCAAGAGAATGAAGTAAAGAGAAAAAAGGAAAAGACAGAAGAAACCAGCAAAACAACAATGCAAAAAAAACCTAGAAATTAAAATAATACATTTAAAACAAAGGTCATCAAGAACAACTAAAATCATAACAGCAATGCCAACTGTATATGTTTATGTACATGTCTGCCACTAACCTGATTGGTTAGGCACCTGCAGATTCATGCAGGGTAGTTTGGATTATGGTTCATTGTTGACCTAGCTACCAAACTAGCTAGCTGTCTTAACAAAATACTCTAGGCTTAGTGTGTCAGAGCGCAGAATAACTGATGGATTTCCGAACGCTCAACACCCGTTGAATATGGCCACTGTCAGTAAACATCAGCAAAAAAGCTTAATTAAATTGTAGCCAACAGCACAGTTACAGTCACCAATGCCCTGGACAACATGAAATGGCCTAACCAGCTCTGCTAGGTTGAGTAAAATGGTCAGAGTGGGGTGTTCTCTCATTATTTGTCTAGAAGTTGCTAGCAAGCTAGCCAATGTTAGCCATTTAGCTTAGGTGCTTGACTGCCATTGTGAGGTTAGAACGTTCGGATCAACCGTACTCATTGGCCAGAGCATCCCGTGTGTGCTCTGAACCCGAAATGCTCTGAATTTACGAACTGACAATCTGACAGCACAGTTTCAGCCACCAACGCTCTGGATAACATACTGTAACAGCCTAACCAGCTCTGCTAGGGCGAGTAATGTTCAGTGAGCTTTTCTCTCTTACTTAGATGTCTGGAAGTAGCTAGAAAGTTAGTACAGAACGCTCAGATCATTCCTTAAATAGATGGATGGGGCTAAAGCTTAAGAGGGTGTGAACGATGCTTGAATGGTTGTAGACAAAGAAGAGCTCTCCAATAGTAGTACCATAACATTCAAAGGTGATTTTCTCAAAAGTAAGTTTACAAGTTTATCAACTTTCAAAGCAAAATGACTTTCCCGTTGTTCCTCAATTGTAGCGTATGATGTACTACATCACCAAATCAAATCAAATCAAATTGTATTGGTCACATACACATGGTTGGCAGATGTTAATGCGAGTGTAGTGAAATGCTTGCGCTTCTAGTTCTGACCGTGCAGTAATATCTGGAGAGTCCTCTGCCGATTACAGACCCATACGTTTAATAAATTGTCACAATAAAATAATAACAAAGCTTATTAACAATAGAATGGATAAAGTCTTACCAGACTTGATTAATTTCAATCAAACAGGATTTATTTTTAAAATATCAACACTTACAAACAAGGACATATTTCAGTTTAACATGCTAAAAAATAAGATATAGCTTTAGAAATAATGGCTGTTGATGCCGAAAAGGCTTTCCATCCTCTTTAATGGCCTTTTCTATTCAAAACTTCACAGCATTATCTGACAAAAAGGCTTTGGAAAGGGGCACAAGACATGGATGTCCTCTCTCCCCCCTCTTGTTTACATTGGCAATTGAACCGCTTGCAGAAAGATTTAGACAGGACCCAAACGTTGGTAAACTGGTAAACATTGGTAAACATGAATATAAACAAAACTTATTTGCACATGATCTCCTAAAATACCTGACCAATATTGAAAACTCAATGCCCCCCTTGCTAAAAAATATTGTCAAAATACTCAAAAGTCTCAGGATATAAATTAACTGGGAAAACATTTAAATAATGGTAATAGGAAAAAAATTAAGAATAACTCATGATCTACAGCAATCCTTTAAGTGGACCACAAAAAATATAAAATACAATAAGTGACAAAAACAAATATATAAAGATAACCTTATCCCATTACTTAACTATACAAAAGCAGATCACATTAAATTGAATAATATTCCAATAAATCTTCCAGGTAGAACAAAACTCTTCAGAATGGCATGGCTCCTAAAGTTTTTATATTTATTCTCATAATACCAATTACCACATCGAATAAGTATACTCGGTCAAAATACTTTATATGGGCAAATAAAACTCATCGAATAAAAAGGAACGTTTTACATCTTCCCAAGTGTGAGGGTGGTTTTACCCTCCCAGACTTGGAATTGTATCAACTCGCCACCCAAGGATTTTACTTGCAACACATAGTTAAATGCATTAAAGAGGAACAATGGGTACATATTGAAGATGTGAATGTCACATTTCTATTTTCAAAGGATAAAGCTGAGAACATTAACAACTTCATAGTTTAGAACACAATAACAATATGGAAGAAAATGAAAAATTCGACAAGAACCAATATCACTCCCTAAAAACATAACCCTATGGAACAATCCTTGGATATCTTTCACTGATAAATTGTTCCACATGATAAACTAAAGGCATAGAAACTGTAAATTACTTGGTAATAGGAAATACATGTATTTCCATGACAGAATTAAAAAGCAATTTTGGACTGACCAATGTAGATATTTTCTAATGCATGCAACTTAGAAGTTTCATATGACAAAAGTTGATTTGAAATCTTTTGGAAATCATAGCAGTCGTAAGGGAATCCTATTTTAGACAGAAAAGGATATTCATATGATAGGCAAGATTTAAAAAGCCTTGCAGAGAGGAAAGAATATAGACTATTGATTCCAATAATTTAAATAACTGATCATGGCGAAATATGGAGGGAATGTTGGAACATAATAAATGAAATTACAGTTAATAAAAATGTACACTTAATCCACTATTAACTAACGTATAGAATTTATTGTACAAGAGACAAAATTCACAAATTCTACAGCACAACGACAGAGTCATTTCTTACGTGTAAATCTAACAATGACTCAATAATCCATGCTTTCCGGGAATGCTATAAAGACCAAAAGTTATGGAAGCATTAGAAAGTTGGCTGTTCAAGTCGCAAGTTTACATACACTTAGGTTGGAGTCATTAAAACTAGTTTTTCAACCACTCCACAAATATCTTGTTAAAAAAAATACAGTTTTGACAAGTCGTTTAGGACATCTACTTTGTGCATGACACAAGTCATTTTTCCACAATGTTTTACAGACAGATTATTTTAATTATAATTCACAGTGTCACAATTCTACTGGGTCAGAAGTGTACATACACTAAGTGGACTGTGCCTTTAAACAGCTTGGAAAATTCCAGAAAAGTATGCCATGGCTTTAGAAGCTTCTGATAGGATAATTGACATAATTTGAATCAATTGGAGGTGTACCTATGGATGTATTTCAAGGCCTACCTTCAAACTCAGTGCCTCTTTGCTTGACATCATGGGAAAATCAAAAGAAAACAGCAAAGGTCTCAGAAAAAAATTGTAGACCTCCACAAGTCTGGTCCATACTTGGGAGAAAATTCCAAACACCTGAAGGTACCAAGTTCATCTGTACAAACTACAGTATGCAAGTATAAACACCTTGGGACCAACAGTCGTTATGCCGCTCAGGAAGGAGACACATTCTGTCTCCTAGAGCTAAAGTACAAATCAATCCCAGAACAACAGCAAAGGACCTTGTGAAGATGCTGGAGGAAACAGGCACAAAATACCTATATCGACATATCCTGAAAGGCCGCTCAGCAAGGAAGATGCCACTGCTTCAAAACCGCCATAAAAAAGCCAGACTGAACATGGGGACAAAGATCGTACTTTTTGTAGAAATGTCCCCTGGTCTGATGAAACAAAAATACAACTTTTTGGCCATAATGAACATCATTATGTTTGGAGGAAAAAGGGGGAGGCTTGCAAGCCGAAGAACACCATCCCGACAGTGAAGCACGCGGGTGGCAGCATCATGTTGTGGGGGTGCTTTACTGCAGGAGGGTCTGGTGCTCTTCACAAAAAAAGATGACATCATGAGGCAGGAAGATTATGTGGATATATTGAAGCAACATCTCAAGACATCAGTCGGGAAGTCAAAGCTTGGTGTCAAATGGGTCTTCCAAATCGACAATGACCCCAAACATACTTCCAATGTTGTGGCAAAATCGCTTAAGGACAACAAAGTCAAGGTATTGGAGTGGCCATCACAAAGCCCTGAGCTACTTCCTATTGAAAATGTGTGCAGACCTCAAAAAGCTTGTGCGAGCAAGGAGGCCTACAAACCTGACTCAGTTACACCAGCTCTGTCAGGAGGAATGGGCCAAAATTCACCCAACTTATTGTTTGAAGCTTGTGGAAGGCTACCTGAAATGTTTGACCCATGTTAAACAATTTAAAGGCAATGCTACCAAATACTAATTAAGTGTATATAAACATCTGACCCACTGGGAATGTGATGAAAGAAATAAAAGCTGAAATAAATAATTCTCTCTACTATTATTCTGATATTTCACCTTCTTAAAGTGATGATCCTAACTCACCTAAGACAGGGTTTTTTACTAGGATTAAATGTCAGGAATTGTGAAAAACTGAGTTTAAATGTATTTGGCTTAGGTGTATGTAAACTTCCGACTTCAAATGTTTGTGCTGTATGTATGTATACAGTACCAGTCAAAAGTTTGGACACACCTACTCATTCCAGGGTTTTTCTTAATTTTTTACTATTTTCTATATTGTAGAATAATAGTGAAGACATCAAAACTATGAAATAACACATATGGAATCATGTAGTTACCAAAAAAGTGTTAAGATATTCAAAATATTGTATATTTGAGATTCTTCAAAGTAGCCACCCTTTGCCTTGATGACAGCTTTGCACACTCTTGGCATTCTCTCTGCCAGCTTCATGAGGTAGTCACCTGGAATGCATTTTAATGATCAGGTGTGCCTTGTTAAAAGTTAATTTGTGGAATTGCGTTCCTTCTTAATGCATTTGAGACAATTAGTTGTGTTGTGATATTTTTCGGGTTGCATACAGAAGATAGCCCTATTTGGTAAAAGACCAAGCCCATATTATAGCAAGAACAGCTGAAATAAGCAAAGAGAAACGGCATTTCAATAACTTTGAAAGCTTCTTCAATACCAGTCGCAAAAACCATCAAGCGCTATGATGAAACTGTCTCCACAGTTACCTCTGCTGCAGAGTTTAAGTTAATTAGAGTTACCAGCCTTAGAAATTGCAGGCAAAATAAATGCTTCACAGATTTCAAGTAACAGACACATCTCAACATCAACTGTTCAGAGGAGACCACGTGAATCAGGCCTTTATGGTCGAATTGCTGCAAATAAACCACAACTAAAGGACACCAATAAGAAGAAGAGATTAGACTAGATTCTTCAAAGTAGCTTGATGACAGCTATGCACACTCTTGGCATTCTCCCAACCAGCTTCACCTGGAATGAACAGTCATGAATGAGTTCCCACATATTCTGAGCACTTTTTGGCTGCTTTTCCTTCACTCTGCAGTCAAACTCATCCCAAACCATCTCATTTGGGTTGAGGTTGGGTGATTGTGGAGACCAGGTCATCTGATGCAGTACTCCACCCCTCTTCTTGGTCAAATAGCCCATACACAGACTGGAGGTGTGTTGGGTCATTGTCCTGTTGAAAAACCAATGATAGTCCCACTAAGCACACATCAGATGGGATGGTGTGTCGCTGCATAATACTGTGGTAGCCATGCTGGTTAAGTGTGCCTTGAATTCTAAACAAATCACTGACAGTGTCACCAGCAAAGCATCCCCACACCATTCCCATCAGTTCAGATTGCCAGAGGTATATGTATAGGGATAATGCGGAGTTGAAGAGTGTGTCATGCAAATGTACATATTTTGCAGCATTATTTACTGTGTGTGTGGTACTGCTTATTATGAATTAGTAGATGTCCTAGTGAAAATCCATGCTAATATTGAATTAAAAGCCGACCAATATGAATCTGAACATTAGATTTGATTTTTGATTCTTCCACCTCTTTCCCTGGAAGTTGGCTTCTGCCACATGTGAATGCTAGGGTGAGGAACTGTACTCCTTTAGGAGCAAAGTCATCTGAGGGTAAAACCTCGGTGAGCCAAAATCTGAAATCACAACAAAAAACAAACAGCCATGATCAGAAATGAGTGCCAGATCTGGGTGCCAGATGTCTTTGAGATGTTTTGCCAACTCCTCTGGAGAGAATGCCAAGACTGTGCAAAGCTGTCATCAAGGCAAAGGGTGGCTAATTTGAAGAATCTCAAATATAAAATATATTTTGATTTGTTTAACACTTTTTTGGTTACTACATGATTCCATATGTGTTATTTCATAGTTCTGATGTCTTCACTATTATTCTACAATGTAGAAAATAGTCAAAATAAAGAAAAACCCTGGAATTGGTTGCACTAATTGCACTGTTTGTATACATAACCTGGTTCAAACATGCATGATATTACCCTGAAGAGGGCACAGTGATACCAACACGTTTGTAGTTTACCCAATAAATTACTGGGAGTTTATATATAGTGTGTGACTCTAATTCTTTTTTTTAATCAAAGTAGAAAGAATCACCCAAAGTGATGACATTTGGAATTCGAATTTTGTGTACAATGCACTGCTGAAATACTTGGGTTGTATATAACAATATTTCACTCATTATCTGAATTTCATTGATACACTGGAAGCTGATGAATTTCAAGCAGGGAGAAAGGTGATAGTGTACAATGCTGCATAGGGCAGAAATGGCATACAACAGTTGCCAACTGTTTTACAATACCCCTATTTCTGATGCTTTTTTCGTGCATATGTACTGTATACGGATAATGGAACTGTAAGAATTACATTTCTCAACCTATGTGTACAATTATTTCAAAAAATATATCTCTATTCAGCACTGAAATCTGTATATTTTTATTTCTGTTGGGTTGGTAGTTTAAATGACAATGGTCAGGCTCTCATTATCTGATGTATTGGTGACTAAACTAAATGTTCTCATTGCATTTCACCAAAAACGTAGATTTTGCATGAATGACTCAAGATGGAAGGCATTTGAATGAATGCACAATCAGTTTAGAGTTTTGTACTTACATTTGGGGGGAAAAATGCGTTGAAGTGATACATTTAAAAAAAAAAATAATAATACTTCTGCATGTGATGTGTCCTATGCATTCATTATGAATGTACTTAATTGTTGAGTTCACACAAATCAGAACGATTATCATGTAACAAGTTGCAGTTAATTAATAAAAACCTTCAATTAAAAAAACGGATTTAATAAGATTAGTTGAATTATTACATTACTTTCGTCTGCCCCGGTATGGCAGAAAGTCATTTTGAGAGGTTGTAGGTGACGTAAGATAATATCATTATAATAATATGGAAAATAACAGCTGGTAATGTCAAGCCAAAGAAAAGGATTGTATAACATTCAGGCAACTAAAATGATATTGGCAGATGACAAACTCATTTAACAATGTAGACAGTAGTTAATGTACTGTAACGCTAAAGAAAATGGCTGTTTCATTTCCAGTCAACCTGAACATTGGGCGATTAAGAACTCATGAAATACTCCATCTCTTCATTTAAAAGGCAACACCAGAAACTATTTTCACAGAAATGGGCCCTTGATTTAGCTGATAGACCCACATGTGTTTTAATGGCACTTACATTTTTTATTCCCCCACATCCATGTATTACATGTGTCATGACATATTACATCACATATTGCATGTTACATGGCTCTCTAATATGGCTGCTAATATTCTACTGACAGAAATGTATTTTCATCAAATGTCCTCCTACTTTCATTCATTCATGTGAATCTAACTTCGTCATACAGAATACATACAGTATCCTGCAACATAATGAAAAATACGGTGCTTGCATAGTCCATGGTAATAGGACACACAATCCCACAAAATGTAATTCAAACAGATATCACCATGGAGTAGATCCTTTGCAAAACATATTAACCCTGAGGGTATTCTGAGACTCGGACATGCTTGGGCCTTGATATTAACAGATTTTCATAGCTTTGATGTAACATGGAGATTGCATGTCAGGGGACATTAGACTACTCTGAGATAAAAGGCTACAGTTGAAGTCAGAAGTTTAAATACACCTTAGCCAAATACATTTGAACTCAGTTTTTTTTTTAAATTCCTGACATTTAATCCTTGTAAAATGTCCCTGTCTTAGGTCAGTTAGGATCACCACTTTATTTTAAGAATGTGAAATGTCAGAATAATAGTAGAGAGTGATTTATTTCAGCTATTATTTCTTTCATCACATTCCCAGTGGGTCAGAAGTTTACATACACTCAATTAGTATTTGGTAGCATTGCCTTTAAATTGTTTAACTTGGGTCAAATATTTTGGGGTAGCCTTCCACAAGCTTCCCACAATAATTTGGGTGAATTTTGGCCCATTCCTCCTGACAGAGCTGGTGTAACTGATACAGGTTTGTAGGCCTTCTTGCTCACACACACTTTTTCAGTTCTACCCACATATATCAATAGGATTGAGGTCAGGGCTTTGTGATGGCGGACTGCAATAGCATCGAATAGTCCCCGCGATATGCAACTGTTCAGGGAAGTCAGGAACCAATACACGCAGTCAGTCAGGAAAGCTAAGGCCAGCTTCTTCAGGCAGAAGTTTGCATCCTGTAGCTCCAACTCCAAAAAGTTCTGGGACACTATGAAGTCCATGGAGAACAAGAGCACCTCCTCCCAGCTGCCCACTGCACTGAGGCTAGGTAACACGGTCACCACCGATAAATCCATGATTATCGAAAGCTTCAACAAGCATTTCTCAACAGCTGGCCATGCATTCCGCCTGGCTACTCCAACCTCAGCCAACAGCTCCGCACCCCCCGCAGCTACTTGCCCAAGCCTCTCCAGGTTCTCCTTTACCCAAATCCAGATAGCAGATGTTCTGAAAGAGCTGCAAAACCTGGACCCGTACAAATCAGCTGGGCTTGACAATCTGGACCCTCTATTTCTGAAACTATCCGCCGCCATTGTCGCAACCCCTATTACCAGCCTGTTCAACCTCTCTTTCATATCGTCTGAGATCCCCAAGGATTGGAAAGCTGCCGCAGTCATCCCCCTCTTCAAAGGGGGAGACACCCTGGACCCAAACTGTTACAGACCTATATCCATCCTGCCCAGCCTATCTAAGGTCTTCGGAAGCCAAGTCAACAAACAGGTCACTGACCATCTCGAATCCCACCGTACCTTCTCCGCTGTGCAATCGGGTTTCCGAGCCGGTCACGGGTGCACCTCAGCCACGCTCAAGGTACTAAACGATATCATAACCGCCATCGATAAAAGACAGTACTGTGCAGCCGTCTTCATCGACCTTGCCAAGGCGTTTGACTCTGTCAATCACCATATTCTTATCGGCAGACTCAGTAGCCTCGGTTTTTCGGATGACTGCCTTGCCTGGTTCACCAATTACTTTGCAGACAGAGTTCAGTGTGTCAAATCGGAGGGCATGCTGTCCGGTCCTCTGGCAGTCTCTATGGGGGTGCCACAGGGTTCAATCCTCGGGCCGACTCTTTTCTCTGCATATATCAATGATGTTGCTCTTGCTGCGGGCGATTCCCTGATCCACCTCTACGCAGACGACACCATTCTATATACTTCCGGCCCGTCCTTGGACACTGTGCTATGTAACCTCCAAACGAGCTTCAATGCCATACAACACTCCTTCCGTGGCCTCCAACTGCTGTTAAACGCTAGTAAAACCAAATGCATGCTTTTCAACCGTTCTCTGCCTGCACCCGCACGCCTGACCAGCATCACCACCCTGGATGGTTCCGACCTTGAATATGTGGACATCTATAAGTACCTAGGTGTCTGGCTAGACTGTAAACTCTCCTTCCAGACTCATATCAAACATCTCCAATCGAAAATCAAATCAAGAATCGGCTTTCTATTCCGCAACTAAGCCTCCTTCACTCACGCCGCCAAACTTACCCTAGTAAAACTGACTATCCTACCGATCCTCGACTTCGGCGAAGTCATCTACAAAATTGCTTCCAACACTCTACTCAGCAAACTGGATGCAGTTTATCACAGTGCCATCCGTTTTGTCACTAAAGCACCTTATACCACCCACCACTGCGACTTGTATGCTCTAGTCGGCTGGCCCTCGCTACATATTCGTCGCCAGACCCACTGGCTCCAGGTCATCTACAAGTCCATGCTAGGTAAAGCTCCGCCTTATCTTAGTTCACTGGTCACGATGGCAACACCCATCCGTAGCACGCGCTCCAGCAGGTGTATCTCACTGATCATCCCTAAAGCCAACACCTCATTTGGCCGCCTTTCGTTCCAGTTCTCTGCTGCCTGTGACTGGAACGAATTGCAAAAATCGCTGAAGTTGGAAACTTTTATCTCCCTCACCAACTTCAAACATCTGCTGTCTGAGCAGTTAACCGATCGCTGCAGCTGTACATAGTCTATCGGTAAATAGCCCACCCATTTTTCCTACCTCATCCCCATACTGTTTTTATTTATTTACTTTTCTGCTCTTTTGCACACCAATATCTCTACCTGTACATGACCATCTGATCATTTATCACTCCAGTGTTATTAATCTGCAAAATTGTAATTATTCGCCTACCTCCTCATGCCTTTTGCACACAATGTATATAGACTCCCCTTTTTTTTCTACTGTGTTATTGACTTGTTAATTGTTTACTCCATGTGTAACTCTGTGTTGTCTGTTCACACTGCTATGCTTTATCTTGGCCAGGTCGCAGTTGCAAATGAGAACTTGTTCTCAACTAGCCTACCTGGTTAAATAAAAAATAAAAAAAATTGTTTTTATTTTTAAATGGCCACTCCAATACCTTGACTTTGTTGTCCTTAAGCCATTTTGCCACAACTTTGGAAGTATGCTTGGGGTCATTGTCCATTTGGAAGACCCATTTGCGACCAAGCTTTAACTTCCTGACTGATGTCTGCCTCATGATGCCATCTATTTTGTGAAGTGCACCAGTCCCTCCTGCAGCAAAGCACCGCCACAACATGAAGCTGCCACCCCCGTGCTTCACGGTTGGGATGGTGTTCTTGCAAGCCTCCCCTATTTTCCTCCAAACATAATGATGGTCATTGTGGCCAAACATATCTATTTTTGTTTCATCAGACCAGAAGATATTTATCCAAAAAGTACGATCAATGTCCCCATTTGCAGTTGCAAACCATAGCCTGGCTTTTTTTATGGTGGTTTTGTAGCAGTGGCTTCTTCCTGGCTGAGTGGCCTTTCTGGTTATGTCGATGTAGGACTCGTTTTACTGTGGGTATAGATACTTTTGTACCCGTTTCCTCCAGGATCTTCACAAGGTCCTTTGCTGTTGTTCTGGGATTGATTTGCACTTCTTGCAGCAAAGTACCTTCATCTCTAGGAGACAGAACGCATCTCCTTCCGAACAGTATTGTCACACCCTGACCTTAGTGTTCTTTGCTTTCCTTGTTATTTTGGTTAGGTCAGGGTGTGACATGGGTGATATATGTGTTTTTGTCTTGTCTAGGGGTTTTGTATGTTTATGGGGGTGTTTCCTTTCTAGATGTTTATGTAAGTCTATGGTTGCCTAGATTGGTTCTCAATTAGAGGCAGGTGCTTATCGTGGTCTCTGATTGGGAACCATATTTAGGCAGCCATGTTCTTTGGGTATTTTGTGGGTGATTGTTTCCTGTGTCAGTGCCACACAGGACTGTTTCGTTGTCAGTTCACTTTGTTGTTTTGTATTTGTGTTCATGTTGAGTTTTCATATTAAATACCATGGACACTTACCATGCCGCATATTGGTCCGATCCTTGTTTCACCTCTTCAGAGGAAGAGGAGGAAATCTGCCGTGACATGTATGATGGCTGTGTGGTCCCATGGTGTTTATACTTGCGTACTGTAGTTTGTACAGATGAACGTGGTACCTTCAGGCGTTTGGAAATTTATCCCAAGGATGAACTAGACTTGTGGAGGCATACAAATTATTTTTTTTCTGAGGTCTTGGTGGATTTATTTTGATTTTCCCATGATGTCAAGCAAAGAGGCACTGAGTTTGAAGGTAGGCCTTGAAAAACATCCACAGGTACACCTCCAATTGACTCGATGTCAATTAGCCTATCAGAAGCTTCTAAAGCCATGACATCATTTTCTGGAATTTTCCAAACAGTTTAAAGGCACAGTCCACTTAGTGTATGTAAACTTCTGACCCCCTGGAATTGTGATATTGTGAAATCTGTCTGTAAACAAATGTTGGAAAAATGACTTGTGTCATACACAAAGTAGATGTCCTAACCGACTTGCCAAAACTATAGTTCGTTAACAAGAAATTTGTGGAGTGGTTGAAAAACACATTTTAATTACTCAAACTTACGTGTACGTGAACTTCCAACTTTAACTGTATAGTCTGAGATGTAAATATTCATATTTTTTTTCATATTCATATAGCTAAGATCGGTCAACTAGGAAATTGGACGAAAGCGCCTAGAATGGCCGCTGTCATTCTTACTGATGGGGCTACAATAGGTGTGTTCAATTGTACCTTTTAATTTGCAGAGAAGCAATTCCTTTCTCCAGAGAAGTACTTCAATTACAAATGGTCATGGAAGTACAGTCTGTTAGGACAGCCTCAGAAGGACATTTGTTTCCACACTAAATGATGTTGATACCACAATTTAATTCTGATTGTTACCACAGTCCTTGCTCACACTAGTTACAAAATCATACATTACATGTGTGAGATTCAAGGAGTGGAGGAGTTTTTTTTCCTCTCGAGTATTTGAAAGTTTCCCCTGATGCAGTACAGTGTTATATCATTGCATTGCTGTAGTTAACCCACACTACCAACATTTTAGATACATGGAATACCAATTTTGGCCCCAAGAAGGAACTATTGTAAAAAGCCATCATTGCAAAATACCAAATAAAACTTAGCAAAACATTAGACATGTAAATAATGTTTATTTTTTTCAAAACCAACTGATTTTAGAAAAATGACAGTTAATATGCATACTTTCTCTTAATGTGCAACTTTTTTCAAAACTACAATCCACATTAGTACAAAAAAAATAATTTACCATAATTTGATTGTGGTATCATTTAGTTCTAAAAAAAATTGTAAAAAATAACTTGCATAGGTAATACACTAACATTTTAAATATACACTTTATTTTGAAAAAGTTATTCATCCATGACCAAAAATATGGCTTAGTTGCCTTTGTTTCACTAGCAGCAATGCTAAGTAAATAATGGGAGTGGTACACTCTTAGAAAAAAAGGGTTCCAAAAGGGTTCTTCGGCTGTCCCCATAGGACTTTTTGGTTCCAGGTAGAACCCTCTGTGTAATAGGTTCTACATGGATCTCAGAGTTCTACCTAGAACCAAAATGGGTTACTCAAAGGTTTCTCCTATGGGGACAGCCGAAGAACCCTTTTCAGATTCTATACGGCTCAAAAATATAAACGCAACATGTAAAGTGTTGGTTTCATGAGCTGAAATCAAAGATCCCAGAAATTTTCGACACGCACAAAAACTATTTATCTATCATTTTGTTAACAAATTTGTTTACATTCTTGTTAGTGAGCATTCCTCCTTTACTAACATAATCCATCCACTTGACAGGTGTCATATTAAGAAGCTGATAAAACATTATGATCATTACACTTGTGCTGGGGACAATAAAAGGCCTCTCTAAAATGTGCAGTTTTGTCACAACACAATGCCACAGGTTTGAGGGAGCGTGCAATTGACATGCTGACTGCAGGAATGTCCACCAGAGCTGTTGCCAGAGAATTGAATGCTCATTTCTCTACCAATGTCGTTTTAGAGAATGTGCCAGGATGTTCAACCGGCCTCACATCTGCAGACCATATGTAACCAAGCCAGCCCAGGACCTCCATCTGGCTTCTTCACCTGAGGGATCGTCTGAGACCAGCCACCTGGGCAGCTAATGAAACTGAGGAGTATTTCAGTCATTAATGCCCAGTCATGAGAACTAGATCCATAGATTAGGGCCTACTGAATTTATACCAATTGACTGATTTCCATATATGAACTGTAACTCAGTAAAATCATTGAAAGTGTTGCATGTTGCGTTTTTATTTTTGTTCAGTACAGTTTTTTTAAAGAGTGTAGAGCCTATGGCAGGATGCTTCAAAAAGCATGCTGAAATCCTCAGTCACTTCAAACCAAATGTTATACACGGTCACACCTAGCTACAACCAGTTATAACCATAGGAGAGTACATAATGTGCTCTCTCTCTTCAGGTGATTTGTCTATCTGGTCGAAATCTCTGATACAGGTCCCCCGACGATGATATGAGTAACTGAATATTATTTTTCCAGAGTAACCTCGATTCAAATAAATATTTTGTTTAGGTCTTTTTAAAACAACCTCTCACTCAACGTCAACAAAACAAAGGAGAGGATCGTGGACTTCAGCAAACAGCAGTGGGAGCCTCCCCCCACTTCCTCGGCATACACATCACATGCCAACTGAAATGGTCCGCCCACACAGACAGTGTGGTGTGAAGAAGGCTCAACAGCGCCTCTTCAACCTCAGGAGGGTGAATAAATTTGTCTATTCACCTTAAACCCTGACAAACCTAGACAGAAGCACAATTGAGAGCATTCTGTTGGGCTGTATCACCGCCTGGTACGACAACTGCCCGACCTCAACTACAAGGATCTCCAGAGGGTGGTGTGGTCAGCACAACGCACCACCAGGGGGCTAACCATTGCGGACCTTACGCATGGTGGGTGTATAAAACATTTGTCTCTAATAATTAAATAACAATGAGATGGGTGAATGTAAGTAATGGTTCTAGGAAATAACAAATATTTACAAATTGACCAAGTGGATAACCTGGAAGGCAAGACAAATCAGAGTGAAGTAACATATTCAGGTAAGAAATGGTCTCCTAGAGGTCTGAATCAAGAGTTTGATATCAGAACATTTCTTACCTTATGTGTTACTTTACTTTGATTTTGTCTTCCATTCCCGGTTGCTCACTTGGTAATTTTGTAAATATATAGGCACGAGAGGCAGCCCCAAAATACCTCTCGAACCATTACATGTCACGCCCTGGTCTTATTTTGTGTTTATATATTTATTTGGTCAGGCCAGGGTGTGACATGGGGTTATTTTGTGTTGTGTTGTGGTATTGGGGGTTTTAGTAGGTATTGGGATTGTGGCTGAGTAGGGGTGCCTAGCATAGTCTATGGCTGCCTGAGGTTCTCAATCAGAGTCAGGTGATTCTCATTGTCTCTGATTGGGAACCATATTTAGGTAGCCTGGGTTTCACTGTGTGTTTGTGGGTGATTGTTCCTGTCTTAGTGTTTTGTATTTCACCAGATAGGCTGTTTCGGTTTTCATTTCATTAGTTTTGTAGTTTCTGCATGTATAGGTTTTCCTTCATTAAAATATCATGAATCATCATCACGCTGCATTTTGGTCCGATCCTTGTTCTACCTCTTCGTCAGAGGAGGAGATAGAAAAGAGCCGTAAACATTACATTACATTCACCCATCTCATTGGTATTTAATTATTAGAAATATACAAATGTTTTTTTGCACCCACCATGTGTCATGTCCACAATGGTCATGTGAGGTGTATGTGTAAATTTCGGGATGTGAACACTCAGTGTGCTTGACCTGACGAAGATCCGTTTCGGATCGAAACGCTGTCAATAAAGCGATGAATTGGGAGCTTTAACAGTTTAACAGCTTTAACACTTCTTGTTCTATACATATCTTACATTACTCATCTCATATGTATCTTATACCATATATTGTATCTTTCCTCTCGGCCGTTGCTCATCCATATATTTATATGTACATATTCTTATTCTATCCCTTTAGATTTGTGTGTATTAGGTAGTCGTTGTGGAATTGTTAGATTACTTGTTAAGTATTACTGCACTGTCGGAACTAAAAGCACAATCATTTCACTACTCTCGCATTAACATCTGCTAACCATGTCTATGTGACCAATAAAAATGGATTTGATTACAGCCCTCCACGTAGATTCAGAGCTGATCTAAGTTCTATATTGCAGTTCTATCAAGTATGTATACCATTGGCAAACTTTGTATACCATTGGAATATTTCTATATGTACAGGAAGATTGTAATTTTGGTTTTGTACACAGTCATACAATACATGGTATATAAATCTTAGGCGAGTACATAGGGTGCTATATTTATTCATATGTGTCACGACTTCCACCAAAGTTGTTCCCTCTCCTTGTTCGGGCGGCGTTCGGCGGTTGACGTCACCGGCTTTCTAGCCGCCACCGATCCATGTTTAATTTGGATTGAGAAAACCAGTGATTGTTACTCTTACCTGTGTCCTGCGCCTGACTCCTTCGCTATCTTTTAGACTCTGACAATATGATCAGCCTATCTGGTCAAAATCACTGATACAGGTCCCCTCCACATTCTGGTGGTATGGATAACTTATGTCTCCAGAGAAATCTAAATTCAAATAAAAGGTCCTATCTATCAAATTAGTACAGGCAGAATTAGCTGGGGTCAAAATAACCCCAAAAGGACAATTTTTCTTCATATTGATACATAAACATCAAACATTGATTTAAATAAACCCATTGGGCTATGTTAAAAAATATGCCCCTTGGGTCAAAATTACCACAGTAGGTAGTATGAGGGGTTTTAATAAAAGAAGGAACATTTTCTTCTGAATCCAAGGCCTAATCCTTACTTGAGGTCCCCTTGACATAATGCATGATTTACACAAGTCAGAGTTAAGTGGGCATATTTTAAGTAAGGACTGTGCCCTTAGTGAATAAATTCTGATTCAACCAACCTTCTCTTGATATACACTGGGTCTTGGAAGAAAATATTTCTACTTAACGAGAAAGAGAAAACATACGCAGAGAAGGAGAAATAGAGAGTGAGAGAGAGGGGAATCAATCTACCAGGGAACAGGTTCTCTGAGGCAAAGTAGGGGTCTTTCTAATTGAATGGCAGAGGTTGAAGTCAGATTCTTCAGATATCATTTTCACCAGATTTAACTCTTCCTATTTTCATATGGAGGGTGTCCTCCTTATAACATAAGTTTCATAAGTGATGAGAAAATAAGAAGTTACATAAGTGACTCCACTCCTACCAAAAACTAATATGTAGTCTACGGACAATGTTAAGGTTCAAATTCAATCAAACTGTTGAAAATATGAAAATTATCAAGAGTAAGTCTAAATTCACTGCTAGACATTATTTGGGGTGTTTTTCTAGTCTGCCTACATTATTCTGATTGATGAGAGGTGTTTCAGACATAATTATGTACTATAGCAGTATTTTAGAATGTTTGTGCAGGGAGAGTTCAACCAATGAAGTCATCGGTTGATTGAGCCTGCTGTCTGATCAAGCAATGATTGGAGTCATGTTTTGAAGCAATTATTGTGGCCTTTGTGTTTCGCCGATTTGCTAAATCACGCTTGCAGCAAAAATATGCTTGTCCTTGTTCAACAAAGCCATTGTAATTATTCCTACCTCCCAGGACAGTGCAGGATATCTAGGTTGACTCATTTTCCCTGGCTTTGTAGACTACAGCCTGATGGGAGCCCTACTTCTTTTTCACCTTCGAAGGCGTGTTTTTCAAAACGGGGCCAGTGCTAGTTTCTACAGGTTGACGGGAGAAAGACTGAATCCAAACAATAAACTGCACTTTACATTTATTGTACTTTCTGCAAGATTTGTTGATAACGAAATGTGAAAATACTCCGATTGTATTCAGTAACATTATACGAATAGTCTTGGAAAATGTGAGGTATGTGCAACATAAGACCCAAAAGGATTTGAGTGGAAGGACGTACTGGTGTCCCCAAGTGGCACTTTTATGACTTACCTCTCCTATCTGTGCCATTGAAGAAATAGAGCAAGCACACTTGTAGTTGTTTAGTTTGAAGCACAGCATCCCCAACATCACTGTAACGGTTGTCTTCGTAGTCTGACGACGAGTATGAAATATCGGACCAATGCGCAGCGTGGTAAGTGTTCATTATGTTTTATTACTGAACACTGAAATACAAAATAACAACGTGAAAAAACAAAACAGTCCTGTAAGATGCATGAAACAATCACCCACAAAACACAGGTGGGAAAAGGCTACTTAAGTATGATTCTCAATCAGAGACAACGAACGACACCTGCCACTGATTGAGAACCATACTAGGCCAAAATATAACATAGAAAAAAGAACATAGACAACCCACCCCAACTCACGCCCTGACCAACCTAACACAAAGACATAAAAAAGAAACTAAGGTCAGAACGTGATAATCACACAATTGCTGTTGTTGTTTACACAATACAAAAAGGCACTTTATAATTTACAATCTGGGTCAGGTGGGCATCATTTGAAAGCTTGTTGCATTGCCAACATGACTAGCTAAGTTATAAAATACAATCTTATAGTGCTAATCTTTCACGGGGTAATTCAGAGAAACAGATGGTAAGGAGTCATGCGTGCATTCGGGGTGTTCTGCAGCAATTTTTCTTCAAAATAGACAAACATAGGCTTATTCTGTTTAGAACAACCCAGGGTATGACACCATGTCATCTTGTAACTGTACATCAAACATAGTGATCATAAACGTTGACACTGTATATGACATGAGTTTTTTGATATGGAAATGTAAAGTGCACATTTGGACTCACGGGTATTTGGTTTTCTTGTATGACATCAAAGCAGTATGTATTATAATCCTCAGCTTCTCATCTTTCAAAGTACATTGAGTCATCTTAATTTACAGCATGCCCTCACTCAGAAAACCAAACATTTGGGGGGGGGGCTCAAGTTCAGAACGTCTGTCATTCAAAACCCATACAGCGCTCTGAAACACAGAGCCTGAGTTCTGACATTATTTATAATATGTTACTGTACAGCATTTTCAACCCGTACACGGGTATGAGTGTAAAGGGTAAACATAGGAACACACAGCCATATTCATTTGAGCAGGAATATACTGAAGAGGAGTTGAGACAGCAAGAAGAAGAATTGCGAGACCAGCAAGCACTGGCCACTGCAGCCACCGCTCCTGACCCTGGGGAGAGTCCAGGTGACTAGTATGGGCCACCTCTCTGACGGACCTACTAGCTTCAGTCACTCGCAGGTAGTCTTTGCCTTTTGGATCTTGACCTCACAGGGTGGGTCAACTCCCACTGAGCATTGGCGGGACGAGCCTCTTTCCCGGTGAGGAGTCCTCCGTCTTCCTACCCTGAGCTGAGTTAGCAGCCCTGAGCTCCACAGTATCAACCGGGTCACCCCTCTTGGTCTGTCCCTCCTTCCTACTGATTACACTTCACGGGTCGTTTATGACACAGTATACTACGCATCAACAGGGGCTATTTCTGTACAAAACCAACAAGTAATTCAATATTTATTTTTGGGGTTTTTTGGGTACTATTTTATTAGATAAACTATTTTTTATAAGCACAGCATGATCTCATACACTCCTGCTACCGGCTGGTCCTCCCTCACTAAGTCCCGGGTATAGGGCTTCAGCTAAGACTAATTACTTAAAATTAATTACTAACTGATAGCAGGGGTTTGACTCTTATTCTAGGTAGAGGACAAACTATAGACATCCAGTGCTCCTTTAGTGCGCCTCTCGAGCTCCCCTTGGTTTCCTGCTGAGCCCACAATATGGTCTGGCACGGGCCACCTAAGGTGAATCGCCTGAGCCTGTAGTTGTTACAATGCTTCTCTTCTTCTTCAGCACTTTAATCAACAAATAAATGAACTAGTTAATGATAACCAATAAGCACTTCCCTTTTGGTTCCACAGCTTCACAACTGATGGATTTTATAGATTTTATATAGTAACTATAATGCAGTTGATTCTAAGGATAACAGCTATATTCTGTTCTTACCTTGCCCCAAAGTCTACTAACTTCAAATACAATCAGCTCCTGATCTGTATTCACCAACAAATCCCTCTTTCCGTATCTTTTACATTGTTTTTTTTGTACACTTTTTTTGCCCAAGCCCATGCCTCCATTGACTACAGCCACACAACTCATCCTGCCCCTTACACGTGACAACTTAAGCAAAGTTACATAACACATTGTCTCCTTTGCACGTGATGTCCACACAGAGTCCGGTAACACATTGGTTCCTTTGTAGGGGACGACAATCCATGGGGTCATCTGCTTCAAGCCCCACGTGCCATCAGCCAACTCCACCAGCTCACATCTAGGGCTAGAGTTTGATGGGGGTGTCGCCATTATAAGTTTAACCTCCACCCTCTGGCAGAGGAACATCTCCATAGACTACCAACATTTTCCTTCCTGTCCTTCTTCCGCTTCTTCTTTCTCTTCCTTGTTTCAGTGTTACCAGAGTCCTGTCTTGGGGACTTGAGAAGTCATCAGGTCATATTGACTAGGCTCATTCACGACAGGAGCCATGGTCAGAACACCTCAGCTAAATCAGGTGTAAGAAAACTGACTATCCAGTAGCACCTCACTTTGTTGAAGCTAACCATTCTATCTCCTCCCTCAAATACACAGGCATTGAGCATGTTGCCCTTCCAAGAAGAGGAGGTAACATAGAGATCCTACTACTACAACAGAGGCAGGCCTACTGGATACCCTACCTAAAAACATTGACCCCTAGTGGTCTGAATATTGACTTTGATCTCAGGCCCTTAGGAACAATTATTTTTTATGAACCAGTCTAATAAATGAATATATTATTTCTACAGCTTAGCAGTGTACACCCAATATGTTTCCCCCTGTTGATGATGCTTATTATGCATCATAGTTGAAGAAAAATATTACATGTAACAAAAATGAAAGGAAATTGGAAACAATTAAATATATTGTTTGTCTACGGTACATAACCTTGTTCAAGCATCCATTACATTACCCTGAAGAAGGCACAGTGATGCCAAAACTTTGGTGGTTTACCCAACAAACGACTGGGAGTTTATATAGAGAGTGTGTGACTATTTCTTCTTATAGCCCACGGTTTAGTCACCGTTAGTCAGCACCTCTACGCTAAATGCTTTTCTCTGGGGGTGAATTGTCCAGCAGTTATCAAACTATGTAGCGCATTCGGAAAGCATTCAGACGCCTTGAATTTGTCCACATTGTTACATTACAGCCTTGTTCTAAAATGGATTAAACAGTTTTTCCCCCTCAATCAATCTACATACAATACCCCGCAAAAACAGGTTAAGAAATGTTGGCCAATTATTTAAAAAATTCAAATGGAAATATCACATTTACATAAGTATTCAGACCATTTGCTCAGTACTTTGTTGAAGCACCTTTGGCAGTGATTATAGCCTTGAGTCGTCTTGGGTATGACGCTACAATTTTGGCACACCTATATTTGGGGAGTTTCTTCCATTCTCTGCAGATCCTCTCAAGCTTTGTCAGGTTGGATGGGGAGTGTCGCTGCACAGCTATTTTCATGTCTCTCCAGAGATGTTCGATTTAGTTCACGTCCAGGCTCTGGTTGGGCCACTCAAGGACATTCAGAGACCTGTCTCGAAACCACTCCTGTGTTGTCTTGGCTGTGTGCTTCGGGTCGTTGTCCTGTTGGAAAGTGAACCTTCACCCCCAGTCAGAGTTCCTGAATATTCTGGAGCAGGTTATCATCAAGGATCTCTACTTTGTTCCATTCATTTTTTTCCTCGATCCTGACTAGTCTTCCAGTCCCTGCCGCTGAAAAACATGATGCTGCAACCACCATGCTTCACCAGAGGGATGATGCCAGGTTTCCTCCAGATGTGACGCTCGGCATTCAGGCAAAAAACTCCAAGCGGGCAGTCAAGTGCCTTTTACTGAGGAGTGGCTTCCTTCAGGCCACTCTACCATAAAGACCTGATTGGTGGAGTGCTGCAGGGATGGTTGTCCTTCTGGAAGGTTCTTCCATCTCTACAGAGGAACTCTGGAGCTCTGTCAGTAACCATCGGGTTCTTGGTCAACTCCCTGACCAAGGCCCTTCTCCCCCAATTGATTAGTTTGGCTGGGTGGTCTTGTTGGTTCCACAAGTTTTCCACTTAACAATGATGCAACTGTGTTCTTGGGGACCTTTAATGCTGCAGAAATATTTTGGTACCCTTCCCCAGAGCTGTACCTTGACACAATTCTGTCTCCGAGCTCTACGGGCAATTCCTTTGACCTCACGGCTTGGTTTATGCTCTGACACGCACTGTCAACTGTAGGACCTTATGTAGACAGGTGTGCGCCTTTCCAAATCATGTCCAAATCAGTTGAATTTACCACAGGGGGACTCCAATCAATTTGTAGAAACATCTCAAGGATGATCAATGGAAACAGGATGCACCTGAGCTCAATTGAGTCTCATAGCAAAGGGTCTGAATACTTATGTAAAGAAGGTATGTTTATTTTTTATAAATTAGCAAAAAGACAAAACTTTTTGCTTTCTCGTTATGGGGTAATGTGTATAGATCGAGGAACAAAATTTAATTTGATCCATTTTAGAATAAGGCTGTAACATAACAAAATGTGGAAAAGGGGAAGGGGTCTGAATACTTTCCGAATGCACTGTATCTGTTAACTAGGCACTACATAGAGGGTCCTTTTGGTTCACTAGTTATCCGTTTTGAGCAGTTTGATTATGTGTGAGTTAATTGTATTAATTGTATTCTTGTCAAATGACAAGAAAATCATGTCAAAAATGAAGTGGATATTGCATTTTGAAAAGCGCATATTTAGATTGAATACATGTCCGAATTGAAAAAGTGATTGTGAATGGGATTGTTGTACTCAGTCAATTAAAAATGTTCTCAGAGTTTTGAAACCTGAGCCACTTTGATCTGTTTTGATTTTTGTGCTTTGAGTTGTGCAAATGTACCAAATGTACTTGTGAAGTAATAACATTTTTTTTTCAACTAATATTTTACTGCCCATACTGTACATTGCATAGCATCCCCTGCTGTTTGATTAAGTGTTTACGCATGAGGGTTATGAAAATAGAGATATGTCTGTGCGTGCATGATGGTTGACAGAGGTTGCTGATTATTTTTAGGTCTTGAGTATATCCATGTTTTTAGACAGATCACGGATCCCACTCCATCTCCAACCAGAGAGCCCTCTTGGTATGCACTAGCTCTCTTTGATTAGATATATAGAAGAGGCCCTCTTCCTATCCTCTCTTCCTCCACTCCCTCTTTTCCTCGCATCGTCTCTCCATTTGACTGGAAACCCTTAGCACAGTTTCCCCTTGAGAGCTGACGATGGCCTGAAGTGGAATTGGCAGCCTATACTTATTGGAGACTGGAGCTTGACATCTTCAAAGAAGAAAAATATGTGAAAAACACATTAAGTTGTTGAGCAGGCTGACTCCTAGCTGGTAGTAGAGTGGAGAAAAAGTCAACTTGTGAGGCCTTTATATGGGGTCGGCAACTCTGATCCCTGGTATCTATGGATTACCCTCTTATGTGTTGGTCCATAGCCTGGAAAAAGTGTAATCTGGGATTGGTGCATCCGTTTAAGAGTAGATACTGTACATGTCTCCAGTACACATCCCTCAGCAGTTTACCAAACCTAAAGTGGTGGGGTAACAGCTGTGTTGTTTGAATGTTAGAGTTTCCCATCAATTGGTTAATAGAGGACATCCAGTACAGTAGTTCTACTGTAGTGGATGTATTCATCTGTTTTTGTTGCTGGATCACCTATCATGCGGTCATACAGAATAGATCACTGTTGTGTAGAATAAAGAATGTAATGGTACGAGTATAACTACTGTTCCCTGAAGAAGGGAAATGACGTACCACATACTATGGGGGAGTGACACTCTGAGCCGCGCTGGAAGACCCAACTTCCACAGGTGATTCGTGTGAGGCTTGGATTCATTGCTTAAGTTTAATGATGCTCTTCACCGAGCTCAGGAATGGGCAGTGTGAGGGGCAGTGTGAGTCTAAACAGGTTTGTACCTCATTTCCCTCCTTCAGGGAACAGTAGTAGTAGTAGTAGTAGTAGTAGTAGTAGTAGTAATATGTATTTTATGTAGCACTTTCCTTATTTAAAAAACAAACAAAAGTAAATGTAGTACAATGGTCTTGAACAGAGACTGGCATATCCAGGTTACATCCAGCTTCGGTGAGCTGTACATAGGCCAAGCCAACAACACTCTCCTGAAAGGCAGTCAAGAGCCTTCACTCTCCATTCACAGATCTCTCATCCGCCACTCTGTTCTCATTGTATAGTTATCAAGTTACGTTCCCTTTTAGTCAGTCCCCAAGCCGACCCCATTGGATACTAAATGAAAACGGCCCATGGCAGACCACCCGGACCTGGGGGCAGCAGTCTGGGTAGTGCGCACATGGTGTGCTGCCTAGTGACTTTCCCCTGTCACAGCCGTAAGAAGTCTCCTTAAACAAACTTGTTCCTCCAACAATGTATCAATGCTACTGCATACGAGTCTTCAAGTTAACAACGTCAATTTGGAATAGAGGAAGAGGAGTTGGGATGCCTGGCTTTCCCCACCTACGTCCCTACAGACATCCCTAGTTAAACATTCCTGTGGATAGTACGACAACGGTCTTGAAAAATTGTACAAGCAGAACACAGAAGGCTACTTTACCTAATTCAGGCATTGTTCAAATGAGGGAAAATGTAGGAGTGCAAAAAGACTGTTGAAGGTGATGTTGGTGTGAAATTAAATATATTTTGTATTGCTTTAAATAACCTTATGGGTGGCCTTTGGCTGAGCTTGTTAACTAAAGGGAGTGTAACTTCTTATGGCTGCACGGGCAGTATTGAGTAGCTTGGATGAAAGGTGCCCAGAGTAAAAGGCCTGCTCCTCAGTCTCAGTTGCTAATACAGTGCCTTGCGAAAGTATTCGGCCCCCTTGAACTTTGCGACCTTTTGCCACATTTCATTTTATAAAGATATAAAACTGTATTTTTTTGTGAAGAATCAACAACAAGTGGGACACAATCATGAAGTGGAATGACATTTATTGGATATTTCAAACTTTTTTAACAAATCAAAAACTGAAAATTTGGACGTGCAAAATTATTCAGCCCCTTTACTTTCAGTGCAGTAAAATATATATATTTTGGCCGTTTATTATAATGTATGCAGAATATATATATTTTTTGTATTCGTAGATTTTCCATACACACAGAGAATACAAAAGTGATTTGATTTCTGTATCACACTCACTTTGGCTTTCATTCTGAGTTGAATATTAGTTGACGTCTGGGATGCTGCTCCTCTGCCTGCTTATTTTGTTGTCAGTGTTTAGTTGTTGCTGCCGTGACAGGGACATCTCTTGGTTTGGCCCCATGTCTGCCAACTGCACTCTACAATGTGGACAGGAGAAAAATAGAGGTAGAGTTGTCATAAGACGCTATTCTGCATGCATGCTGACATGGTGCACACATACATGTATCAGCAACACAATACTGCATTTTCATGCATATTTTAAGCGTAATGATTGCAAATGCATAAACAAAAGAGACTGCAGTCTGACCTTGACAGTCCCTGGTGAAAAGGTCACAGGAGCAAAGGGAGGCTATTGGACCACTGACGTTGACATCTGGGATGATGCTGCTGCTCCTGTCGTTGCTGTAGTGACAGGAACATATTTTGGTTTGTCACCAACTGCACTCTACAATGTGGATATGATAAATAGAAAGAGAGTCCTAGCATCACAGCTGTCCTTCTCCATGCATGCTGCCATGGTTTAGACATACATTGCCAGACCTACAACATAACCGTGTGTATTTAAGCATAGTTTTTGGACGAATGACTGCAAATACATATACACAATAAACTGCAGTCTGATCTTTATGACCATAAAAAGTTGTTGTAGTGATCAATCACTTAATAGCGATCAATTAGTCTTGTACATAACTGATCCCTATTGTCGGAGTGCAGTTGTACTTTTAAGTACTATTCTAAGGCCATAAACACTTAATAAAATATAGCTTGCTGATAAACCACCCTGGCATGTGATATTAAATCATGAAACTATCTATGACACAACTAAGATACATTGTCTTTGGTCCCTGATATTGGGAAATGTAGGCTTTGGAAAGTAAAAGGTAACAAAATATATATATTTAGCTAGCTACCTAACCAGCTACCTAACTTACTTAGATAGCTAGCTAGGTAGCTAGCCATTTAGATACCTACCTTCCTAGCTAGCTAGCTCATTATTATCTTCATCCTGACAAGCTTAAATTGATCTACTTAGGTTATAGGCTACATAGGAGTGATAAATGATTTATGTACACACACACACACACACACACACACACACACACACACACACACACACACACACACACACACACACACACACACACACACACACACACACACACACACACACACACACCACTGGTAGTGGCAGATGTTAGCTATTAAAATAACCAGTTACACAGAACCCAAACCAGTTGCGCGAGTGCACCATCGTGCACAAATGTATTTCCCCCCCACAACAAACATGATCACGACACGCAGGTTCAAATATCAAAACAAACTGAACCAATTATATTAATTTGGGGACAGGTCGAAAAGCACTAAACATGTATGGCAATTTAGCTCGCTAGCTTGCACTTGCTAGCTGATTTGTCCTATTTAGCTAGCTTGCTGTTGCTAGCTAATTTGTCCTGGGATATAAACATTAAGTTGTTATTTTACCTGAAATGCACAAGGTCCTCTACTCCGACAATTAATCCACACATAAAATGGCCAACCAAATCGTTTCTAGTCATCTCTCCTCTTTCCAGGCCTTTTCTTCTCTTGACTTTATAATGTGATTGGCAACTTTCATAAATTAGGTGCATTACCGCCACTGACCTCGTTTGTCTTTCAGTCACCCACGTGGGTATAACCAATGAGGAGATGGGAGAGGCAGGACTTGCAGCCCAATCTGTGTCAGAAATAGAACTGATTTCTATTTTAGCCCTTGGCAACGCAGACGCTCATTCTAGCCAACGGGAAGCCACAAGAATCAACAACAAACCCTCCAGGTGCACCCTCTCCACTTGGGCTGAACCTGCTCCACAGGGGGAAATGTGTAAAGGAGGGTCATAGGCCAAGGTGTCTGTTCCCAATGAAGCGTTTGGGTCTCTCATTAAGCGAAACAGACAAAAGTGCGCTTCCTCACGATGCGTAAAGATTTACAACAGTCGCTAATTAATCAATTTCCTCTACAGTCTCATTCTGAACGTCGCATAATCCGAGAATCCCGAGTCCCACCAATGAGTCCGTACCCCACCAATTGAGTTGATTATTTATTTACTAACAAGCTAAAATGATAATATAAGATACACATACACAAACACACAGTCTCGGCTGTTGATTCAAACTTAGTACAACGAAACAGCTCCCTAGCGGGCCAACACTATATGACACGTGTTACACAAAATGGGGATTTAAAAGACAGAGAGAGAGAAAAGCACACTTTGGTACATTTGTAAACTAGACCTAGTTTATCCCTAACCTTGCCGATCTTATGGGTCAGAATATAATGATGTAATTATGTGTTGAATTTCTCTGACGGGGTGTCTCTTCGTGGACAAGTTTCGGCTTCTCTGATGACAAACTTCTCTGGTTACAGGGTGTAACTCTCTGGTTGTCCTCACAATGTCAGTGTCCTTTGTCTTTGTGGTCTGTTTCCTCGTCCTTGTTTTGAAAGGGGTCTTTTGACGACAGCCAGCCCTGTAGCTCAGGGCTCACAGCGTAGGAATGAAAGCAGTGTAGACACACAAATCGATGGAGAGTGGTGACCAGGTGGTCAGAAATGGGCGTTTCCGCCTTTAGGGCAATTCTCTGGGCGTAACAAGTTTACGAGGCAAGGTTTGGATTTTACTCAGATCCAATTTAGACAACTAACTTCACATTTAATCTTTACAAAATATTTTCTTTGATCTGGACATTTTCCACACAATGTACAATATGCAAACATCAAGCATATACTAGGAGAACTCTTAAAGTTACAATGTTTTTGTTATAACGTCGTCGTTTAACCTTTAATAACATAACAAAAACTACATTCATTTTCATATTCCATCTATCGTCATTACCACCATTGTGGCTGACGAAACCTATTGTCCCAAAGTCCAGTTATTGCATGTTAATGTTCTGAGGCCGGTTCTCCATAGTTAGAGGACAAAGGAATTATGTCTGCTGCCTTAGATTTACAATGGGCGTGAGGTGTCATAAAATCCCCCATCTCCATACCTCTCGATTTCTTCCCCTCTGGTGGGTGTGAGAGATCTCTCTGTAGGATTGTGGTCCACGGTAACCTGACCCGAGCAGGCCAGTCATGACAGTCCCCCTCTGGTAGGTTCAACTTGGAAGGATTATCAATGTTGCAACCCACCATAAGAATGACCATCGGATGTCCCCCCCCCCCTTGGTGATTTACCCTGGTAGGATTTCTGCAAGCTACAGATTACCACCAGGCAGTGGCTCTGTGTTCCGGCCCATCGTCCAGTTGTCCCGGCCAGTGGATCTAGGCAGTAACTTGGGCAGACCTTAATAACGCACCACACTCAGGCAATACATCATTACATTTCTTCCCCAAATGAGCGGCGTTGTGTCTCTAACTGGTGGTTGTATGGGGAACTTGTTGATGGCTCTATCACTTCCTGTGTGTCAAGGGAAATGAAACAAACATTTAAAAACATTAACAAAATATATATTGTGTATATCTACCACACCTTAATCATCTAATTTAGACTATGTTCTATATTTGTCCAAGGTCTCTGCTAAATGACTATCATGGCATTGTCTCTAATGTCATATCTAGGGTGATCCTACTTGAAGGTGGGTAGTTAAGGCACTTGGAAAAATGGCCCCTGAAGGACAAAGCTTACATTGGGGACATTACATGCCTGACCTAGCAAATTCGGGAGAGGAGGCTGGGGATGCTGTGGATGGACCCCCTGATGGCGTTTCAGGATCTATTGCCAACTTTCCAAAAATCGGAATCGCTTCTGTCCCATGGGTAATCCTAGTATAAGACCTCATTAGGTCTTCCACTGCATGTGTGTGCCTGTGTATGTAGTAGGTGCACACACCAAGGGAAATAAGAGCAAGGATCATGGCAACAGTCAGGATACTGTCCGGCACCGTCCAAGAGCAGGTGACAGACCAATCTTTTGTATTGTCTCACAAATGTAGGAGCTGCTCCAGGTGGCGTAGGAATACGCACCATATGAATGCCCGTAACACCGCAATCCAGCGAGTCTGTCGACCAGATCTCACTGTGTTTGTTCTCAATTCTCTCAATTCTCTCAATTCTCTCAACTGATGCCGTTCAGTGTCAATGACAAGTGCATCAGTTTCCGACAGTAGTTGTACTATCTGTGCATGGAAAACAGGATATGGTTCGGCGACATTGAAGACCTGTACATTTGGTGGTGTCGGCATGTCAATGATGGGAGAATCATTGGTTGTTACCTCACAAGAGTATCCGTCACATGCAGGAGATGCGATATCGTCCTCCGATATCGTCCTCCGTGATGTACAGTATATTAACAGGTAGTTGTCAGAACTGACATCAAGCCTGAAAGTCGATGTGGCAATACGGAAGTAATTGTGATTGCTTTTGAGGGACAAGTAAACAGCATACCTCCCTCGCCACTTAGGTCTAGGGAGGATGGAAGAGGCCTAATCACGGGAACAACCAGTTCAAAATCATGGAAGAATCAATCAATGTTTCGAGCTGAGTGTACCGAGGAATGGAAATATCCACTTGAGTCAAGATTCTTTACCAGGAGGTAAGTGGATCTAGAGGTTAGTTCCAACAGCAGGTTGCCATTGATAGTTAGCCCCAAGTCGAATAGTCACGGAGAGGGTTGGAAGAACGCAGTGGTGCCTTCCATCCGGTATCCGGGCGCCAGGTTCAGTCTTACAGAAACCTCTGTGGTTCTTGCCGGAATCACCATGGCGGACTCAGTTATCACCTTGCAAGTATCAGGAATAGTTTGCCCGGATGCCATTCGCACCGGGTCGAAAGACAAGGTCTGGCTGCACCAAAGACCAAAGAACTTGGCGTATGGTATCGAGTTTAATACCCAATCTTACCAAAATGTCCGCTCCCACATTGACTGTATGTGGGAGGATTGCGACAACCAGTAGGTAGTGAGATACTTCCTTGGTTCCAATGTGGGTTGAACGCGCACACACCCCTATAGCGGTGAGTGTCGTCTGGGGAGTCGTTCCCAGTGGAAACATTTTCAGCACAAGGGGATGGCAGTTAGCCGTTTTCAAAATTGCGTTGAATATTTACAAACTGATTGCGGATTTTTCCGACCAGGTTGCCAGTATGGCATCCTCAACCATAGTGCCATTTAGGCACATACCCCCTATCAGAGGAGGGTAGTAAGTGTCGGGTGGTGAATCACACAAGCCACACACGAAAACCTCATGTTCGGTTAAGTTCCGAGTTGAACTTGCCACCTTGTCATTTGCCACCAATGGCGGATTCGTGACCAAGTTCACCGGGTTTGCGTCAGATGCTGACGTCGAACCCACATCGTTGCACAATGTATGGCATATAACCTTGGATAAATGTGGTGAAGTCAACGGAGTTGGCATAGGTATGTGACCAGATTATTAAAAAAAAAAAATCCATTAGTGGCACCAAACGATCAATTAAATCTATCACAATCAGCATCCGTTCGATGTCAATGCTAGTCACTTACACAGGGTTGATCAGTGACACGCTTTCGAAGTTGAGTTTAAGTAGGAGACGCTTGGTTAGGGGCGAGATAGCTTGAGTGAAACCTCAAAGTTGTGTCGCACGTTCCATTTTCAACCAACTTTTTGCTGGGTCCGCTGCTCTTTTTAGTTCATCCAGCAAAGTTTCGGATATGAGGGAAATTGTCGAACCCGAATCTATCAGAGCGTGACAGGTCAAACAGTCCTCCAGAACTGCTCTAAGGTATGGCCAGTTCGAGTTGTTTTTTCTCATCGTATCCCCAACAAAATGGAGTGGGTTGGGAGAATGGAGCGGATTGTAATCTGAATCGATTTCCAAGACAGAGAACTCACCTACGTGACCCAGTGAGTCTTCTATTGGAATGGGAGAGGAATCATCTGTTGCAACACTGCTTATCTTGTGCATCTCCACATCCGTATCCAAGTCTGTAGACAAAACCTGCAAGCTTGTGTCTAGAGCGAGCGGTCCCTGGACAGGGATTTGAGTGAGGGCGCGGGGTAATTGAAATGTTGATGTCCTATCGAATTGCATGAGTTTCGGCGGACTCGGTCTCCAACAATGTTACGCCTAGTCATGATGACTTATACTTTCTCAAATCTCTTCTGATGCTCTTATCAGGGCTTCTATATAGTTTTGGTTAGCATTTAGATCGTTGTTGAATACTTTGTTGCCCTTGTTACGCTTGTTGCCCTTGTGTCCTGACCCTTTGGGAGGGTTTGGCGCAGGGACGTATCGGCCAGGTTGAGCTCTACGGGACCTGTTAGGTTGGGGACGTTCATCATAGCTATTGTTACTGCGGTGGTTATCGGTGTGGTGGTGTTAAGGGAATTTTTATCAATGATGACTAATTATGTATACATTTCAATCAGGACTGACTAATCAGAATACTATTATGTTACTGTATATGTACTAATCCGAATACTATTATGTTACTGTATATGTACTAATCAGAATACTATTATGTTACTGTATATGTACTAATCAGAATACTATTATGTTGCTGTATATGTATGAGTTTTCTTTCTTGATCCCAGTACTGAATATAATGTGTGTGAATGTCGTCAAGAGGTAGAACAATGACTGTCTGTTCCTTGGTAGGAATGAATGAACGATATCTTCAGACTGGCATCTACACGAGAAGGCCTTGGCTCGTAAATTATATTAAATTGGTAGGGAGACGGATGTGGGAAGGCTTGAGATACAGCTTTTGTACTGGAACGGAGATGGCACGGGTTGGTGCTGAAACTAATGACGTCATTTTCAGTTTATAACCTGTGGTAACCTGTATCGTGTTCAGTACTCTCGTGAATAAACTCTGCTGTATGACTTTAAGACTGGGCTCTGTCCATTATTATAGAATAAGGGTCTTACAAATCCTTATGAATTGACAGAGTGTTTCATTTTAATTGGGTATTAAAACATAGAGCAATTTAATTCCTTTAACAGGTGGTTACTTGGTAGCCACCCCCATTGTGAGTCATCTTTTACCGCACCTGTCCCTGATGCTGCACCTTCTAAGTGGAGTGATAGTTCCCGCCTAAGCTTGAAAGTCTATTTGTCTGGGCTCTTAGCCCAACTTGCTTTTGATGTTTCAAAAGCTTGCAAGCTCTTGGAGCATCAAGATCGGCAAGCCAACATGGGCAGTAGGGCCCAAGTAGTTGAAGTTGGGAGACATGTTTGACAGAAACAGTTGTTTGAATGGAAATAGGTCTTCCATTCCTGTTTCAGTGAGCATGCCAAAGTAAACTGAACGAAGCCTGTGATAGTAGGCTTGTGGGTGTTCATTTTGAGCTTGTTTGTTATTGTTAGCCAACGAGCTGTTGTGTTTGCAGAACCACGAAATTCTATTTTCAAAACTGTGGCAAGTTTAGCGTAGTCATTTTGCAAGTGTTGCTGTTATAGACGGATGAACCTTGTCACGTGTCTGTTGGACGTTCGCTTCAATAGGTAGAGCCTGTTGGCATTCATAGCATTTGTGTAGCCATCCAACGCGTCCTCTATGTCTGCTAAGAATTTCTCAGTGTCGTTTGGCTTTCCTGGAACGGGGTCAAACAGGTGGAAGTTTTTGACGATTTTGTCAAGGCGATCCACGCCACGTGCACGGGGAGCATCTGCACTCTCCCATGGAGATTTAGATCTGGTGCTAGGGTTAGGGTAATGGTTAAGTATAGGGTTAGGATAAGCGTTAAGGTTAGGGTTAGAGCTAGTGTAGGTAGATATTTAGTTGAAATGTTACTGAGCATCTACAGATGGACTATCCAAATAAAGTTTTACCTATTATTTTTTATTATTAATTAACAACCACTGTTTTATTCAATTGATTCAATTTAGAAAACGTGAATTGAAAGCTATTCTGATTGGAAGCCATTTCAACAGTGAAAGTGTCACGACTTCCGCCGAAGTCGGTTCCTCTCCTTGTTCGAGCGGTGTTCGGCGGTCGACATCACCGGTCTTCTAGCCATCGCCGATCCACCTTTCATTTTCCATTTGTTTTGTTTTGTCTTGTTTCCCCGCACATCTGGTTTACATTTCCCTCATTACTTGTCGTGTATTTAACCCTCTGTTCCCCCCATGTCTGTGTGTAATTGCTTATTGTCAGGTTGGCACTCTTCCGGCTGGTTTGCAACGGGTTATATTTTACACCTGTGCATTTTGACAGCCTGTACTTTGTACTTTGTTATTTTGTACTTAGTGCTGCCTCACTTGTTCTGGGGGCATTTGTTATGTGACACGGTGGCGTTCTATTAATATATTGCCTCAGTAAAGTGCCTTGTCCACTCATCTCTGCTCTCCTGCACCTGACTTCCAATGCACCAGCTACAACCACACCTTGACAGAAGGTGAGATGAAAATCACCTGTTTCTGGGATAAATAATATGCAGTGTGTCAGGTAATAATTTAGAAATTGGCAAAATCAGCATTGTGTGATAGTATGGTTGTCACGACTTCCTCCGAAGTCGGTCCCTCTCCTTGTTCGGGCGGTGTTCGGCTGTCGAAGTCACCGACCTTCTAGCCATCACTAATCCATTTTTCATTTTCCATTGGTTTTGTCCTTGGTTCCAATCCCATCAATTGTATGTTGTGTATTTAACCCTATGTTTCCCCTCATGTCCTTGTCGGAGATTGTTTCGTTTGTATGTGATGTGCATTTTAGTGTTGGTGTGCAACGGTTTTGTACCCACTTGTTATTTTGTACATTTTGGTTGTTTTGGAGTTTTGTCAGTATTTATTAAACAACTCCGTGTTTACCAAGTCCGTTCTCCTGCGCCTGACTTCCCTGCCACCAACACGCACCCCTTACAGAATCTTTGACCTACCTATGGAGTCGGCAGGAGAAGGTACCTCGGCCATGGAGGTGGAGGTGCGCGTCCAGGAGCATGCGGTAATGATTTACCATCTGGGCGCCGCCATGGATCGCTTTGTTCACACAATGGACCGCTGGGAGAGACAGCGAGTTCTTCCAGCGCCTTCACCAGCAAAACCGGGGTCTCTCCTGAGCTCCCCTTTCCTGCCTGAACCCAGTGGGATTCGTCTCTCCATGCCACAGGAATATGACGGGAGTGCTGCCAACTGCCAGGGTTTCCTCCTCCAACTAAACCTCTATCTGACCACGGTCCACCCAGCTCCATCGGACCGTGAGAGGGTGTCCGCACTCGTCTCGTGCCTCACTGGGAAAGCCCTGGAGTAGGCCAACGGCGTGTGGAGAGAGGGAAATGCGGCGTTGGAGTTCACCCGCCGTTTCCGGGCAGTCTTCGTCCACCCGCCCGAGGGCAGAGCGGCGGGTGAGCGCATCTACCATCTGAGGCAGGAGACAAGGAGCGCCCAGGAGTTTGCCCTGGAGTTTAGGACCCTGGCTACCGGCACGAGATGGAACAACAGGGCCCTGATCGACCACAACCACTGCAGTCTGCGCGAGGACGTCTGCAGAAACACGCAGGCATAGGGCACACTGCACCCTCCCAGTGCCCCGGTGACACAGCACGCAGAGCCGGCGCAGGATACCCTGGGCCGAAACGGCGTACAGGAGAACGAACACGCTGAGCCGGCACAATACGCCCTGGCTGGATGCCCAGTCTCGCATGGCACTTGCGGGGGGCTGGCCTATAGGGCACCGGGCTATGAGCGCATACTGGCGACACCGTGCGCTTGACCGCATAACACGGTGCCTGACCAGTACTGCGCTTAGCACAGGGAGTTGGCTAAGGTCTATCGCCTGACTCCACCAAAAATGTTTTGGGGCTGCCTCTCATGCCTGTTGCACTGCCTTACCTCATATCGCCACCGCTCAGCTTTCGCTGCCTCCAGTTCTTCCTTGGGGCGGTGATATTCCCCAGCCTGTGTCCAGGGTCCCTTGCCGTCCAATATCTCCTCCCAAGTCCAGGAGTCCAGAACCCTCGGCTCCTTGTTGGCACGCTGCTTGGTCCTTTGGTGGTGGGTAGTTCTGTAATGTTTTTTTTCCTTTTCTGACGAGGAGTATGAAGGATCGGACCAATGCGCAGCGTGGTAAGTGTTCATGTTATTTTATTGGAACTGAAACACTAAACGCAATAACAAAGAGAGTGAAACGAAAACTAAACAGTCCTGTTAGGTGCAGTAACACAAAACAGAAACCAACTACCCACAACCCATAGTGGGAAAACAGGCTGCCTAATTATGGTTCTCAATCAGAGGCAACGATAATCAGCTGCCTCTGATTGGGAACCATACCAGGCCAAACACAGAAATACAAAAACGTAGAACAACACATAGAATGCCCACCCCAACTCACGCCCTGACCAAACTAAAATAGAGACATAAAAAAGGAACTAAGTTCAGGACGTGACAACAGGACCATGTATGTCACAACAAAAGTTGCTAAGTCAAAGCAGGTAGCCTGGTCTTGGGACCAGGCAAAAAAAAACTGGGTTTCAGAAGACTACATGCTTGTGTGGGAATAATTAATACAACTCAAATTTGAATGAGTATAATTCAAACTTTCTTCTTCATCTTGAGTTGATGAATGTGTATCTGAAGTGCATAGAACGTATCTGAAGTTAGAATTCAACCGAGACTGCCATTCATTGTAAATGCATTAATCTTGTAATCCAATGCAAGAGTAATTCTGATGGAACATTTAGCTGATGTAATGTGAATCATCAAGGTAATTCTCACTGTCAGTATGCGTTAGAATGTATATAGATCACATACTGTATTTAGAGAGAAAATAATTGCCCCCGTGTTGTTTTCTGCACACCTATCTATTTGAAGCATCGTTCGTATTCATCACCATGTGATCAGAGGTAAAACAATTCATTGTTGTCAATGTAAAATGGATGACTCACATGAATGAATTTACAACTGGATGTACCAAACTACCACCATGAAAGTTGTGAAGGAGAAAATTACAGGCTCTGTAGTAAGGATAACGTGTATACTGTGTGCATGTCCCCCTCTCTCCAAGAACTCAATATCATCATGCTCTCTCAATGCCAGAAAATCCCAATGCAATCAGTTGACTCACAACACATAGAATAATTTGAATCGCATTGAAATTCGTCACTCAGTGTACTGTTTTAAAACCCCTCATTCATAAACGAAAGGCCTTAATTTTCCGTACAAACTGATTTTGATATACCATGTGGATATGGCGGCCTGACAACAACAACAACAAAAGATTAGTGGAAGAATGCGAAACAGGACCCCAGTAGTTTAATCATGGACAGATAATGGAGGTGGATAGGAGACATACAATAGCTCCTAATTTAAATGCAAAAGAGCTTGCCTATGTATTGTACAATGACATGTGAAACATGAGTCAGATAGAGAGGCATGGGGAAAGTCATGTGCTCTTAAGATGGCCAAGAGGACTTAAGACAAGTTAAGTTTGGTTCTTTAGTTATCAGCAGCATACATTGTATGGCAGTCACGCTTAATATTTTCTTAAGCTACCTTGTCTCTTTAGCGCTGGGAACAAGATCAAATGCCTAGCAGAGAGAACAGAGAAAGCAGAGAAGACACTTTTTCTCAAGGGAAGAAAATTAGTTTAGGGAGATGTAAAATTAGTCTACAGCTAACCAGAACGGCTAGAATCATGCTCTCTGATGGGAAATCTCAATACAATCTGGTACTTCATGACTTGGAGTGCACTGAATTATTTGGATTTATTTAATTACATTGTACTTTGAGCTCAGTTTGCTCTTTTTGAATACGTATTAAATAAGCTCTGGGCTGCTTTTATTTCATTTCTACCGAAAACAAACCCCCTTTTTTTTTTTACAGAAATCGACTAAGATTAGTCAATAAACAAATCAATAAATGCACTTTAGGGTCACGTTGATGATCCATGCAAAGTTGGGGAATTATTTTACTCACACACAGAACTGTTCAACTGTTCAATGACATAATCATGATACATTAACTTTTTTTTTTACTATTTGGCAAATAATGGATTTGCACTTTTGAACCTATTGTTCAAACTAAAATGTAAATGTTTGAAATCGCAGCAGGGATGTGAATATTAAGATGTGTACAAAGCAAACTGGGAACGTTGTGCTTAAAGGTTGCCTCTATTTATAATATGTCGCTATTTTAAACCTCTGTTGACCTTCTGAAATCCAATCACTCCATATTACCAGAAAGAAGAATGAACATGTCATTTAATCATGGAGTCTTCAAACACATTCGGGTTTTTATCTCCACTTGCAGCTGGAGCACCACAAAGGCTTATTTGAATGACACTTATTGCCACACATTTCATACCTCCATATCTCCCTACAGTACATGGCGTCACTGAGACCGGACCCAGAAATCCAATACAAACAGTACAACTGTAATGGGGATATATATTGCTCCATAAATGAGTTTTAAAAAGGCATACATACACACTCACGGACACACACCCATGCACACACATGCAGGCACACACACACAGGTATTTGAACAACCTGACCATGTACATGAATAAATCAGTGCCTTCCACTGAGATAAAATATTTGATTTATATTCCTCGCTGATATAGAAAACTCAAGGTATGAGAATAGTAAATGTAAGTATTTTCTCAGCCATCTTATTTTTTCTCCTGTTCAAGCATCTATTGTACTATTCCAGTTCATGCTATAATGGGGAAGATGTCTTCATAACTAATTTGACACATTGTGAAAGAACTTAGAACATATCATGATTCACCAATAACAAAGGGATTAGTGCTTAGTAATAGTAACTAACAGTTGGACTAAATGCATTCCAAGCCGGGCCACCTGGAATATTAGCGCTACACAGTAAAAATGTAACACACGCCCACCTACCAGTTTTGAGTACACATTTTTATATTGCCTTTGAAAACCGAATTGACAGTAGCCTACAGTGTAACTTATGTCAACACCTATCCATACATCTACAAACATACCTGATACGAGGTCGCTAAACATTGGCTGTTCTTACCCCTATATTTAGTTCCAACCATAGCTTTGTAAGTGCTGCCAGGACATGTACTTGTCGACGCTTTACAGGTAACACCCTCCAGTATACCTTGTTCAGGGAATTGATCGGCCACAGTTGTAGGCCCTGCCAACACAGTGTCCTCTCAACAGCTATTGTGTAAAGGGACATCTATGTTATGTATATCTTCCCTCTGATGCCATCCAACACGATTCACTACGTGTTGTTGATGTAGAAGTTTAGGGGTCATTATGTTGCCATGGTATTCTTGCCTTCTATAACTACAGTAGCTACTAGTGTTTATGGACATACGTTTATGGACATGTTCAATCACTCCCTATCCCAGTCTGCTGTCCCCACTTGCTTCAAGATGTCCACCATTGTTCCTGTACCCAAGAAAGCAAATGTAACTGAACTAAATGACTATCGCTCTGTGGCACTCACTTCTGTCATCATGATGTGCTTTGAGAGGCTGGTTAAGGATCATATCATTTCTACCTTACCTGACACCCTAGACCCACTTCAATTTGCAAACTGCCCCGATAGATCAACAGATGATACAATTGCGTCGCACTGCACACTGCCCTATCCATCTGGACAAGAGGAATACCTATGTAAGAATGCTGTTCATTGACTATAGCTCAGCATTCAACACCACTGTACCCTCTAAGCTCATCATTAAGCTCGGGGCGCTGGATCTCAACCCCGCCCTGGGGAACTGAGTCCTGGACTTCCTGACGGGCCGCCCCCAGGTGGTGAAGGTAGAAAACAACACTTCCACTTCGCTGATTCTCAACACAGGGGCCCCACAAGGGTGCATGCTCAGCCCCCTCCTGTACTCCCTGTTCACCCATGACTACATGGCCATGCACACCTCCAACTCAATCATCAAGTTTGCAGACGATACAACAGTAGTAGGCCTGATTACCAACAATGACGAGACAGCCTACAGAGAGGAGGCAAGGGCCTTGGGAGTGTGGTGCCAGGAAAATAACCTCTCAATCAATGTTGACAAAACAAAGGAGCTGATAGTGGACTTCTGGAAACAGCAGAGGGAGCACACTCCTATCGTCACCGACGGGACCACATTGGAGCAGGTGGAAAGATTCAAGTTCCTCGGCGTACACATCACTGACGATCTGAAATGTTTCACCCACAGAGACAGTGTGGTGAAGCCTCTTCAACCTCAGGAGAAGAAATTTGGCTTGGCACCTAAAACCCACACAAACTTTTACAGATGCACAATTGAGAGCATCCTGTCGGGCTGTATCATGTATCATGTATCATGCAGAAGACGACGTCAGTACAGGTGCATCAAAGCTGGGACCGAGAGACTGAAAAACAGGTTATATCTCAAGGCCATCAGACTGACATTACTAGGCAGCTTCCATCCGGTTACGTAACCCTGCACCTTAGAGGCTACTGCCCCATACACATAGACTTGAAATCAATGGCCACTTTAATAATGGAACACTAGTCACTCTAATACTTTTTACATATTTTTGCTTTACTCATTTCATATGTATATACTGTATTCTATTCTACTGTAGTCTACTTTAGTCTATGCCACTCCGACATTGCTCATCCTAATATTTATATATTCCTTAATTCCATTCTTTTAATTTTAGGTTGTGTGTATTGTTGTGAATTGTTAGATATTACTGCACTGTTGGAGCTAGAAACAAAAGCATTTCGCTACACCCGCAATAACTTCTGCTAAACATGTGTATGTGAGAAATCAAATTTGATTTGATTTTTACTAACACTGTCTAATATATAGATTGGTGTACATTGACTCACCTCTTCATCTTATCGCCCAGCCACTATGGACCCTCAAGTATGGCCATTTTGACAGATTAAAAACAGATCCATGGTAACAGGTGTTTCTCCCAGTCCTGGCTCTCACGGCGGAGGTGTACACCTGTGTCGGAAAAGTGACGTGTGGGATATTATGGAATACAGATAGTCCCAGCGCAGTAGCCAATCTCTGGCCCCGTCATTCATTTGTCACCTCTTCTCTCTGCAGTTCCTCTCCCCATTTACAAAGGTGTACTGGCCCCCTGGTCCCCTTCTAGAGTATACTCTCCAAGCTGGTGCCACTTCCTTTAGCGTTTGCATAACGTGTCCTCTTGGGACGCTGACGATGCAGGTTTACACTCAAGTGTGCAGTGCTATCAGTGCTTCAGGTTCAACTTCCTTCCTTATTTCTCCCTGGCTAAGCAGATCTAAAAATATGTGAAGGTTGTCCGTCTATTCCACTTTAGGGCTCATAGCCTCCAAAGCCCTTCCAAGATCGTTGGGGATGATGAATTTCTTTTCTCTCTACCACACCACAACGCAACGTGAGTATATAACCTCTCTCTATACCCACAAAGAGGGGAAACTGTGAATTTGTTGGCTGCTCAGTCCTCACTATACATCCTCTGCAAATGACCCAGGTTTCATCTTCAACTTTTTACCTTGTTTTTACGGTAGATTGTATAAATCATCATATTCAATTTCCCACAATGTCTACTTTGATAGATGCATCGCTGTGGCGTTACGTAAACTAAACTACTTTTTTGTATGCCCTTGACTTTGATGCAGTACAGGACCAACTGTTGACTGGCATCTAGCTGAAAGCTTTGCAGCCCCAAGGGGATTGGCTTTTCCATGAAACCACCAGTATAGGGAGAAGACTAATCTTGGTTAAACCAGAACTAAAATCTCACATAATTTTGTCAGATGCTCGACTAGTCTGTCTACGATAGATTAGGAAAAGACTAATCTGCTCTAATGAGAGTTTAGAAATTTGCCTCAAGTTGAAATTTACTCAAAGCCAATATATTTAAATGATTTCATGCAAATTATTTCATTTGAAGAAACAATAGCACGCATGAATCAAAGTACTACAGCATTTTGAGATTTGAGATCAAATGTTTCATATGTAACAGAATGTCACCTTTGATTTGAGGGTATTTTATATCCGTTTTACAGTTTAGAAATGAAAGCACTTGATGTACAGTATATAGTCCCCACCATTTGAAGTAGTTTTTTTTACCCATTTGGACAAATTCACTTATAAATCAAATCACATTTTATTTGTCACTTTATTCAGGTATAAAATAGTGCAGCAAAATGCTTGTGTGCTAGCTCCCAGAACAATTGCAGTACAATAGTCAACATCAATAATAATTTCAATTAATAGAGGAGGTAGTATGCTTAGTAACACCCTGATATGTACACAATAGGGTATACAGTATAGATTATGAATGTGCCATGTCGAGCATGAGTATACTTACAAATATAAAGTTGGTAGTGTCTTGGTCACAAATTTAAATAGAATACAGTACCATTCAAAAGTTTGGACACACCTACTCATTCCAGGGTTTTGCTTATTTTTTGACTATTTTCTACAGTGTAGAATAATAGTGAAGACATCAAAACTATGAAATAACACATATGGAATCATGTAGTAACCTAAAGACTATTAAACAAATCAAAATATATTTTAGATTCTTCAAAGTAGACACCCTTTGCTTTGATGACATCTTTACATACTCTTGGCATTCTCTCAACCGGCTTTTCTTAATATATTTTTTTATTTCACCTTTATTTAACCAGGTAGGCAAGTTGAGAACAAGTTCTCATTTACAATTGTGACCTGGCCAAGATAAAGCAAAGCAGTTCGACACATACAACGACACAGAGTTACACATGGAGTAAAACAAACATACTGCCAATACAGTATAAACAAGTCTATATACGATGTGAGCAAATGAGGTGAGATAAGGGAGGTAATGGCAAAAAAAGGCCATTGTAGCAAAGTAAATACAATACAATATAGCAAGTAAAACACTGGAATGGTAGATTTGCAGTGGAAGAATGTGCAAAGTAGAAATAAAAAATAATGGGGTGCAAAGGAGCAAAATAAATAAATAAATAAAATAAATACAGTAGGGAAAGAGGTAGTTGTTTGGGCTAAATTATAGGTGGAATATGTACAGGTGCAGTAATCTGTGAGCTGCTCTGACAGTTGGTTCTTAAAGCTAATGAGGGAGATAAGTGTTTCCAGTTTCAGAGATTTTTGTAGTTCGTTCCAGTCATTGGCAGCAGAGAACTGGAAGGAGAGGCGGCCAAAGAAAGAATTGGTTTTGGGGGTGACCAGAGAGATATACCTGCTGGAGCGCGTGCTACAGGTGGATGATGCTATGGTGACCAGCAAGCTGAGATAAGGGGGGACTTTACCTAGCAGGGTCTTGTAGATGACATGGAGCCAGTGGGTTTGGCGACGAATATGAAGCGAGGGCCAGCCAACGAGAGCGTACAGGTCGCAATGGTGGGTAGTATATGGGGCTTTGGTGACAAAACGGATTGCACTGTGATAAACTGCATACAATTTGTTGAGTATGGTATTGGAGGCTATTTTGTAAATGACATCGCCGAAGTCAAGGATTGGTAGGATGGTCAGTTTTACAAGGGTATGTTTTGCATCTGGAATGCAATTCAATTAGCCGGTGTGCCTTGTTAAAATCTAATTTGTGGAATTTCTTTCATGCTTATTGCATTTGAACCAAAGAGTTGTGTTGTCACAAGGTAGGGGTGGTATACAGAAGATAGCCCTATTTGGTAAAAGACCAAGTCCATATTATGTAGAGAACAGCTCAAACTGTAAGGGATTTCCTCCTCTTCTTCTGAAGAGGAGAGGCGAGAAGGATCGGAGGACCAATATGCGGCGTGGTAAGTGTCCATGGTTCTTTTAATAATAAATACTACACATGAACACGACTGAAATACAAAAACAATAAATGTGGAACGAACGAAACCCAAAACAGTACCGTGTGGTGAAAAACACAGACATGGAAACAAACACCCACAAACAAACAGTGAAACCCAGGCTACCTAAGTATGATTGTCAATCAGAGACAACTAATGACACCTGCCTCTGATCGAGAACCATACTAGGCCCAAAACATAGAAATCCCCAAATCATAGAAAAACAAACATAGACTGCCCACCCCAACTCACGCCCTGACCATACTAAATAATGACAAAACAAAGGAAATAAAGGTCAGAACGTGACACAAACAAGCAAAGAGAAACGGCCGTCCATCACTACTTCAAGACATGAAAGTCAATACGGAAAATGTCAAGAACTTTGAGACTTTCTTCAAGTGAAATCGCATAAACCATCATGCTCTTTGATGAAACTGGCTCTCATGAGGACCGCCACAGGAAAGGAAGACCCAGAGTTACCACTGCTGCAGAGGATAAGTTCTTTAGAGTTACCAACCTCAGAAGTTGCAGCCCAAATATATGCTTCAGAGTTCAAGTAACAGACACATCTCAACAACAACTGTTCAGAGGAGACTGAGTGAATCAGGCCTTCATAGTCAAATTTCAAATAAACCACTCCTAACGGACACCAATAATAAGAAGCGACTTGCTTGGGCCAAGAAACAAAAGACTGGTGGAAATCTGTCCTTTGTTCTGTTGAGTCCAAATTTGAGATTTTTGGTTCCAACCACCGTGTCTTTGTGAGACACAGAGTAGGTGAATGGTTGATCTCTGCATCTATGGATCCCACCATGAAGCATGGAGGAGGAGGTGTGATGGTGTGGGGGTGCTTTGCTGGTGACACTTTCAGTGATTTATTTAGAATTCAAGGCACACTTAACCAGCATTGCTACCACAGCATTCTGCAGCGATACGCCAACCCATCTGGTTTGCGCTTAGTGGAACTATCATTTGTTTTTCAACAGGACAATGACCCAACACACCTCCAGGCTGTGTAAGTGCTATTTTATCAAGAAGTAGAGTGATGAAGTGCTGCATCAGATGACCTAGGAACTCCACAATTACCCGACCTCAACCCAACTGAGATGGTTTGGGATGAGTTTGACCGCAGAGTGAAGGAAAAGCAGCCAACAAGTGCTCAGAATATGTGGGAACTTCTTCAAGACTGTTGAAAAAGCATTCCATGTGGAGCTCGTTGGGAGAATGCCACGGGTGTGCAAAGCTGTCATCAAGACAGAAGGTGGCTACTTTGAAGAATCTAAAATATTTAATATATTTGTATTTATTTGTTTAACACTTTTTTGGTTTCTACATGATTCCATGTGTTATTTCATAGTTTTGATGTCTTGGTTGGCCACCCAATCAAAGGATTAGAGAATGAATCTAGTACTAAAAGCAGAAGCTACAGCCAGCTAGCACTGCAGTGCATACAATGTGGGGAGTAGTTGACTCAAAGAGAGAGAAAGACAATAGTTTAACAGTTTTAAACAAAGTAATTTCATCAAAAAGGGAGGAGCAAGATAGAGAGAGAGATTGCTATAGTTTGTCATTTTCTTCACTTTCACTTAAATACAGTAGCTAGCAAATGCAGCTAGCTAGTTTCACCAACTCAAACACCCAGGCTCAAACAGATGGATGCTATGTTATCTAGCTGGCTAGGACGATCCAACACTGGAACACTTCCAAGTCAATGTAAGCTTTTGGTTTTACAAATGCAGGCAAAGAAGGTGTTTAGTTTGTCTGGAAGCATCCTCCCTCATCTTAAATAGCAGTGACCACCACTGAAATACACTGAACAAAAATATAAACGATAAATGCAACATTTTCCAAGATTTTACTGAGTTACAGTTCATAAGGAAAACAGTCAATTGGTCTATGGATTTCACATGACTGGGAATACAGATATGCATATGTTGGTCACAGACACCTTTAAAAAAATGTAGTAGAGTTGATCAGGCTGTTGATTGTTGCCAGTGGAATGTTGTCCCACTCCTCTTCAATGGCAGGTCGAAGTTGCTGGATATTGGCGTAAACTGGATCACGCTGTCATACACGTCGATCCAGAGCATCCCAAACTTGCTCAATGTGTGACATGTCTGGTGGGTATGTAGGCCATGGAAGAACTGGGTCGTTTTCAGCTTCCAGGAATTGTGTACACATCCTTGCGATATGAGGCCATGCTGACACATGAGGTAAAGGCGGTGGAGGAATGACATGACAATGGATCTTGTCACAGTATCTCTGTGCATTCAAATTGCCATAGATTAAATGCAGTTGTGTTTTTTGTCCGTAGCTTATACCTGCCCATAACATAACCCAACCGTCACCATGGGGCACTCTGTTCACAACGTTGCCATCAGCAAACCGCTCGCCCACACAATATCGTACATGCTGTCTGCCATTTGCCTGGTACATTTGAAACCGGGATTCATCTGTGAAGAGCATACTTCTCCAGTATGCCAGTGGTCATTGAAGGAGAGCATTTGCCCACTGAAGTCAGTTACAATTCCAAACTGTAGTCAGGTTCATACCCTGGTGAGGACGACAAGAACACAGATGAGATTCCTTGAGATGGTTTCTGACAGTTGTTACAGAATTTCTTCAGTTGTGCAAACCCAGATGATCCCGCAGGTGAATAAACCGGATGTGGAGGTCCTGGGCTGGTTACACATGTTCTGCGGTTGTGAGGCCAGTTGGACGTACCGTCAAATGGAGGTGACTTATGGTAGAGAAATTAACATTAAATTCTCTGGCAACAGCTTTGGTGGACATTCCTGTAGTCAGCATTCCAATTGCAAATCTGTGGCATTTTGCTGTGTGACAAAACACATTTTAGCGTGACCTTTTATTGTCCCCAACACAAGGTGCACCTGTATAATGATCAAGCTGTTTAAACAGCGTCTTGATATGCCACACTTGTCAGGTGGATGGATTATCTTGGAAACGGAGAAATGCTTACTAACAGGGATGTACACAAATTTGTTTACATTTTAGAACATTTTAGAAACATAAGCTTTTTGTGCTCATGGATCATTTCTGGTATCTTTTATTTCAGCTCATGAAACATGGGACCAACACGTTACACTTTATATTTTTGTTCAGTGTCCAAACTCCCAATTCACGTAAATATCCCCTCGTGACTTTAATGCATGATTTGCAAATGTATCTCAAAGTTATCAGCCAAACTATCAACTGCAGCCCAGCTGACATTGGATGAGGTTTTGAGATGGCGTATGAAGAGAGAGAGAGATCTGACAGCAAAGCAGACCAGCCTTGATGCAATCCTAGATGAGCATGGCTCCAGTGAGGCTGGCTCACCAGACAGCATTCTAATGAGTTGCCATTGGAATGGTTCAGACCCTTTCACAGAATACATGACTTCTCATACAGAGCGAGAGATTACTGTATAGTAGTTGGCAGGGCCATGCACATACCTTTGTTTGGGCAAGTGTTCAGAGAAGAAACCATCAATAACTTAGGCTAGATAGAATCAGCTCGTAACAGAGCCTTCAGAAAGTATTCACACCCCTTGACTTTTTGCACATTTTGTTGTGTTACAAAGTGGGATTAAAATGAATTTAATTCTCTTTTTTTGTTGTCAACGATCTACACAAAATACTGTCATGTCAAAGTGGAAGTAAAGTTTGAACATTTTGTAAAACATCTAGAGATAAACCAAACACTAATTTATCTTGATTAGATAAGTATTCAACCCCATGAGTAAATACATGTTAGAATCACCTTTGGCAGTAATTACAGCTGTCTTTCTGGGTAAGTCTCTAAAAGCTTTCCACACCTGGATTGTGGAACATTTGACCATTGTTATTTTAAAAAAGCTCTGTCAAATTGGTTGTTGATCTTTGCTAGACAAACATTTTCAGGTCCCCACTCCACCATAGTCCTTCTGCGACCTCTTTACCCGCCTCCGTGGCCTCTTTAACGCGGCGACCCTCGCCGCCGACCTCGGACTGGGGACCCAAGCCACGGGTCCTGAATGGACGGGAGATTCCGGCAGCACCCGACGGATGGAAGATTCCGTTAGCACCGGACAGGCGGGAGACTCCGGCAGTTCCGGAGTGAAGGGCGATTCCGGCAGCGCCGGCGTGACAGGCAATTCTGGCAGCTCCTGGCTGACGGACGGTTCTGGCAGCTCCTGGCTGACGGACGGCTCTGGCAGCTCCTGGCTGACGGACGGCTCTGGCAGCTCCTGGCTGACTGACGGCTCTGGCAGCTCCTGGCTGACTGACGGCTCTGGCAGCTCCTGGCTGACTGACGGCTCTGGCAGCTCCTGGCTGACTGACAGCTCTGGCAGCTCCTGGCTGACTGGCGGCTCGTGGCTGACTGGCAGCTCCTGGCTGACTGGCAGCTCCTGGCTGACTGGCGACTCCTGGCTGATTGGCGACTCCTGGCTGATTGGCGACTCTGGCAGCTCCTGGCTGACTGGCGACTCTGGCAGCTCCTGGCTGACTGGCGACTCTGGCAGCTCCTGGCTGACTGGCGACTCTGGCAGCTCCTGGCTGACTGGCGACCCTGGCAGCTCCTGGCTGACTGGTGACTCTGGCAGCTCCTGGCTGACTGGCGACTCTGGCAGCTCCTGGCTGACTGGCGACTCTGGCAGCTCCTGGCTGACTGACAGCTCTGGCAGCTCCTGGCTGACTGGCGGCTCGTGGCTGACTGGCAGCTCCTGGCTGACTGGCAGCTCCTGGCTGATTGGCGACTCCTGGCTGATTGGCGACTCCTGGCTGATTGGCGACTCCTGGCTGATTGGCGACTCCTGGCTGATTGGCGACTCCTGGCTGATTGGCGACTCCTGGCTGATTGGCGACTCTGGCAGCTCCTGGCTGACTGGCGACTCTGGCAGCTCCTGGCTGACTGGCGACTCTGGCAGCTCCTGGCTGACTGGCGACTCTGGCAGCTCCTGGCTGACTGGCGACTCTGGCAGCTCCTGGCTGACTGGCAACTCTGGCAGCTCCTGGCTGACTGGCGACTCTGGCAGCTCCTGGCTGACTGGCGACTCTGGCAGCTCGGGGAGGTGCGGCGAGGTGGAATAGCCCGCACTGGGCTGTGCTGGAGAACCGGGGACACCATGCGTAAGGCTGGTGCCATGTACCCCGGCCCAAGGAGACGCACTGGAGACCAGATGCGCTGAGCCGGCTTCATGGCACCTGACTCGATGCCCACTCTAGCCCGGCCGATACGAGGTGCTGCTATGTACCGCACTGGGCTATGCCTGCGCACTGGGGACACCGTGCACATCACGGCATAACACGGTGCCTGCCCGGTCCCCCTCTCTCCACGGTAAGCACGGGGAGTTGGCGCAGGTCTCCTACCTGACCTCGCCACACTTCCCGTGTGCCCCCCCAATACATTTTTGGGGCTGCCTCTTGGGCTTCCAGCCGTGCTGCCGTGCTGCCTCCTCATACCGCCGCCTCTCAGCTTTCGCTGCCTCCAGCTCTGCCTTGGGGAGGCGGTATTCCCCAGCCTGTGCCCAGGGTCCTTTGCCGTCCAGGATCTCCTCCCATGTCCAGGAGTCCTGAGATCGCTGCTGCTGCTGCTGCCCTTTACCACGCTGCTTGGTCCTTTGGTGGTGGGTGATTCTGGAACGTTCGTCGTCTTCTTCTGATGAGGAGTAAGAGAGGTCGGACCAATTTGCAGCGTGGTAAGTGTCCAAGACAAACTGAACACTACAAAAATACAAAATAACAAAGTGGAACAAACGAAACGGTCCCGTGTGGTAACAAACACAAACACGGAAAATAATCACCCAACTCAAAAGTGAAACCAGGCTACCTAAATATGGTTCTCAATCAGGGACAACGATAAACAGCTGCCTCTGATTGAGAACCATATCAGGCCAAACACAGAAATCCCAAAACATAGAATAAGGAACATAGACAACCCACCCAACTCACGCCCTGACCATACTAAAACAAAGACATAATAAAAGAACTAAGGTCAGAACGTGACAATCGGCCACTCAGGAACATTCACTGTCTTCTTGGTAAACTACTCCAGTGTAGATTTGGCCTTGTGTTTTAGTTTATTATCCTACTGAAATGTGAATTCATCTCCCAGTGTCTGGTGGAAAGCAGAATGAACCAGATTTTCCTCTAGGATTTTGCCTGTGCTTAGCTCCATTTCATTTCTTTTTTTTCCTGAAGAACTTCCCTGTCCTTAACTATTACAAGCATACCCATAACATGATACAGCCACCACTACGCTTGCAAATATGGAGAGTGGTACTCAGTAATGTGTTGTATTGGATTTTCTTTTTGCGGCCAAATCTTTTGCGGTGTTACTTTAGTGCCTTGTTACAAACAGGATGTATGATTTGGAATAGTTTTATTCAGTACAGGCTTCATTCTTTTCACTATGTCAATTAGGTTAGTATTGTGGGGTAACTATAATGTTTTTGATCCATCCTCAATTTTCTCCTATCACAGCCATTAAACTCTAACTGTTTTAAAGTCACCATTGACCCTGAGCGGGTTCATTCCTCTCCGGTAACTGAGTTAGGAAGGACGCCAGTATCTTTGTAGTGACTGGGTGTATTGATACACCATCATAGTGTAATTACAAACTTCACTATGCTCAAAGGGATATTCAATGTCAACTTCATCTTTTTTTTACCACCTACCAATGGGTGCCCTTCTTTGCGAAACATTGAAAAACCTCCCTGGTCTTTGTGGTTGAATCTGTTTCACTGCTTGACTGAAGGACCTTACTGATAATTGTACGTGTGGGGTAGAGAGATGATGTACAATAGTCATTCAGAAATCCATGCAACTTCATATGTAACTTATTAAGGAAATGTTTACTCCTGAACTTATTTTAGGCTTTCCATAACAATGGGGTTGAATTCCTACATTCTTTTTTTAAAATGTATTTTTATTTGTAAACACGAAAAAAACAAAAACATAATTCCACTTTGACATTATGGGTTATTGTGTGTAGGCCAGTGACAAAAACATCCCAATTGAATCCATATTAAATTCAGGCTGTAACACAACAGCATGTGGGAAGAGCCAAGGGGTTTAAATACTTTCTGAAAGCACTGGAGCTAGGCTGTGCTGTCAAAACAAGCTAACTAGTCGTCACTTGATTTGAATTTGTTCTGCTCCTGATAGAGGCAAACTGCAGTTGCCCCTTACCCGTCCCTGACCATTTAGAAAACACATTCTAGAAATTCAAAAGTAACCTACTGGCCTGTATTCATTACAAGCTCATGCGTGCCACAATAACCAGCGCAGCAACTCACTGCCGGCAGGAGAGGGGACTTATTTCAAGGTCAATGAGTTCAAGAGAAATGATGTAGTTTGATATACAATTTGTTGCATTTAATGTGTATCTTAAAGCAAAGCATGCTGCTGAATATGTTTAATAGAAATACTGTACATATAAAACTTCTTCCGGTCTCATCTTATATGTTAAGCTCTGTATAATGGGAAGATTCTCCACAAATGACCTTCAAATTTTCCCGCTGTGAAGATTAAATCGGTGGAAGCAACAGGGGACTGAGGCAAAACACATTCCTCCTACGATTTCATGGTGGAAAGCATTATTCTCCACTTTGCAAGCCATTACCTATGGTGAGGAGGAAACACTTACTATTGATGTCACACCACTCACTGGAGGTGTAAAGTCTGTTATTTTCTTGCCATTGCATGAAAGTCTTAGCTTGGATAAACAAAGGCAATCGTGTGTCTCTAAAGGCGTCAGCATGCTTTGGTTTGCTGGCGCCAAGCAGATCTCTGCTAGGCGAACTGATCGAGTGTGGTCACATACTTCCTTAAAAGACCTTCACTTGAAAAACAAGAAAAAAAAGGGGGCTATAGTACTGTTTGTCCATCTTGAGACGCCATAGCAAAATATATAACTAGATAACTCAAGAAATCTGTAATTGTTTTGTACATTTTCTGTTTAGTCGTGCAATTTTACAACTAAGATGTTTTGTGCAGTATTTCTCAAGTGAAAACATTTGCATCTCTCTGAATGACAACAAACAATTAATTGAAGAATCCCTATTGTTGACCAATCGCAGACGAAGGGGCCTAAAATTCAGCTACCAAATTCGGCTGGCCTCGAGAAAAAATGTGTTCACGAAGAGCTGAAAAAACCCTTGCCAAAAGACAGAAAAAAGACCACAAAATGTCATCATAATATGTGCATGAACTGTTCCGAACTGTTTCGTATGGGAAGCATGCGGACGCCTGAAGGCAACTTCCCCTTAGGGGAAAATAAAGGACATCTTATCTGATAGACATTTATCAGGCCATAGCCTCATAAAATAAATACATGGCACTTCAATTTCCTGTTTCAGCACTGACCACCACCAAAACACATCAGTTTTGTCAATTTCCAATAAAACTAATTGGTTGCGCTGTCGTCCCAAGAAAATAATGCCTCTAGCTCGACTCATTGGAGATGACGCTCACTAGGTGCAGTCTGTTTCGTTTAATCCCTGTCACTGTCAAAAGGCTTACAAAGTCCTTTGAAGTACATATAAAGGCATTTATTTATAATTTATCCAGGTGATCCCATTGAGATAAAAAAATATATAATTCCTATGTTAAAACAATGAGTTTGTAAATGAGTGTGACAGTAAGCAATAACAATTGCCCATTTAACAAGAGTGTTTTCTATCCAATACTACCAATTACTGTATCCGTGAGTGTAGTTTTTAGTCAGAATTAGAGTATAACAATATATCTGTATTATAGTATCTTAAAAACAGACTGTCTGAGCAAGATTCGGTGCTGACCTTGGCAGGGGGCCACTGAGAGTACTTCCCAGGGTCTCCCTATCTTGAGAGAGGACGGGGAGTGATTCTCACGTCCCCTAATCTTTGTCGGCTGGGTAGCAGGAAAGTATGTGCGGAAGATATCTACTGTTTGTCTGGAAGTATGTGCGTAAGAAGCCAGTATAAAATGAATGGTTTTGTACAACTAACGAGCGCTCTCGTGAATCAACCTTATTGACTATTTTAGCTGGAACTCTGTCTGTTTCATTTCAATCAGTATCTTACAAATTCTGATGAGCAGACTGAGTAGTTTAATTGAATTGGTTTATGAACATAATTCTTGTGACAGAATGACACGAATATACATTTTCACAAAGTCTGCTGCTTCAGTTTGTATGCTTCAGTGTGTATGATGGCAATATGCATATACTCCAGAATGTTATGAAGAGTGATCAGATGAATTGCAATTAATTGCAAAGTCCCTCTTTGCCATGCAAATAAACTGAATCCCCCAAAAACATTTCCACGGCATTGCAGCCCTGCCACAAAAGGACCGTCTGACATCGTGTCAGTGATTATCTTGTTAACACAGGTGTGAGTGTTGACGAGGATAAGGCTGGAGATGACTTTGTCATGCTGATTGAGTTCGAATAACAAACTGGAAGCTTCAAAAGGATGGTGGTGCACCAGGCTACGTGGTTAGAGTGTTGGACTATTAACCGAAAGGTTGCAAGTTCAAATCCCTGAGCTGACAAGGTACAAATCTGTCGTTCTACCCCTGAACAGGCAGTTAACCCACTGCTCCTAGGCCACCATTGAAAATAAGAATTTGTTCTTAACTGACTTGCCTAGTTAAATAAAGGTACTTTTTTTAAACAAAAAATCATTGTTCTTCCTCTGTCAATCATCGTTACCTGCAAGGAAACACGTGCCGTTATCATTACTTTGCACAAAAATGGCTTCACAGGCAAGGATATTGCTGCCAGTAAGATTGCACCTAAATCAACCATTTATCGGATCATCAAGAACTTCAAGGATAGCGGTTCAATTGTTGGGAAGAAGGCTCCAGGGCGCCCTAGAAATTCCTGTAAGCGCCAGGACCGTCTCCTAAACTTGATTCAGCTGCGGGATCGGGGCACCATCAGGACAGAGCTTGTTCAGGAATGGCAGCAGGCAGATGTGAGTGCATCTGCACGCACAGTGAGGCAAAGACTTTTGGAGGATGGCCTGGTGTCAAGAAGGGCAGCAAAGAAGCCACCAGGAAAAACATCAGGGCCAGACTGATATTCTGCAAAAGGTAAAGGGATTGGACTACTGAGGACTGGGTTAAAGTTATTTTCTCTGATGAATTCCCTTTCCAATTGTTTGGGGCATCCGGGAAAAAGCTTGTCCTGAGAAGACAAGGTGAGCGCTACCATCAGTCCTGTGTCATGCCAACAGTTAAGTATCCTGAGACAACTCATGTGTAGGGTTGCTTTTCAGCAACGTGAGTGGGCTCACTCACAATTTTGCCTAAGAACACAGCCATGAATAAAGAATGGTACCAACACATACACATCCTCCGAGAGCATCTTCTCCCAACCATCCAATAACAGTTTGGTGATGAACAATGCCTTTTCCAGCATGATGGAGCACCTAGCTATAAGGCAAAAGTGATAACTAAGTGGCTCGGGGGAAAAAAACATCGATATTTTGAGTCCATAGTCAGGAAACTCCCCAGACCTTAATCCCATTGAGAACTTGTGGTCAAACCTCAAGAGGCGGGTGGCCAATCACAAACCCACAAATTCTGATAAACTCCAAGCATTGATTATCCAAGAATGGCCTGCCATCAGTCAGAATTTGGCCCAGAAGTTAATTAACAGCATGCCAGGGTGGATTGCAGAAGTCTTGAAAAAGAAGGGTCAACACTGCAAATATTGACTCTTTGCATCAACTTCATGTAATTGTCAATAAAAGCCATTGACACTTATGAAATGCTTGTAATTATACTTCAGTTTTCCAAAGTAACATCTGAAAAAATATCTAAAGACACTGAAGCAGCAAACATTGTGGAAATTAAAATGTGTCATTCTCAAAACATTTGGTCACGACTGTACTTTGTGCATGACACAAGTAATTTTCCCAAACCATTGTTAACAGACATATTATTTCACTTATAATTCACTGTATCACAATTCCAGTGGGTCAGAAGTTTACATATACTGAGTTGACTGTACTTTTAAACAGCTTGGAAAACGTAGAAGTTTCTGATAGGCTAATTTACATAAATTGAGTCAATTGGAGGTGTACATGTGGATGTATTTTAAGGCCTACTTCAAGGCCTCATGGAAAAAACACCTCCACAAGTCTGGTTCATCCTTAGGATAAATTTCCAAACGCCTGAAGGTACCACATTCATCTGTACAAACAATAGTACGCAAGTATAAACACCATGGGGCCACGCAGCCGTCATACCGCTCAAAAAGGAGACATGTTCTGTCTCCTAGTGTCACGACTTCCGCCGAAGTTGGTCCCTCTCCTTGTTCGGGCGGCGTTCGGCAGTTGACGTCACCGGTATTCTAGCCGCCACTGATCCACTTTTCATTTTCCATTTGTTTTGTCTTCATTGTACACATCTGCTTTCCATTCCCATAATTATGTTCCTTATTTAACCCTCTGGTTCCCCCATGGTTTTGTGCATGTTTGTTCATTGTAAGTTAGTCTGTATTTGTGAGCTTGCTTATTTTACTTCGGGAAATATTTGTTGTTTTGAGTAAAGTTACGTGATTTACTCATCTCTGTTTCCTGCGCCTGACTCCGCCTTACCTGCTCCACCGAGATGCCTTACACCTAGAGATGAACGTACTTTGGTGCAAAAAGTGCAAATCAATCGCAGAACAACAGCAAAGGTCCTTGTGAAGATGCTGGAGGAAACAGGTACAAACATATCTATATCCACAGTAAAACTAGTCCTATATCCACATAACCTGAAAGGCCGCTCAGCAAGGAAGAAGCCACTGCTCCAAAACCGCCATAAAAAAGCCAGACTACGGTTTGCAACTGCACATGGGGACAAAGATCGTACTTTTTGGAGAAATGTCCTCTGGTCTGATGAAACACAAATAGAACTGTTTGGCTATAATGACCATCGTTCTGTTTGGAGGAAAAAGGGGGAGGCTTGCAAGCTGAAGAACACCATCCCAACCATGAAGCACGGGGGTGGCAGCATCATGTTGTGGGGGTGTTTTGCTGCAGGAGTGTCTGGTGTACTTCACAAAATAGATGGTATCACAAGAGAGGAAAATTATGTGGATATATTGAAGCAACATCTCAAGGCATCAGTTAAAGCTTGGTTCGCAAATGGGTCTTCCAAATGGACAATGACCCCAAGCATACTGACTTAAGGACAACAAAGTCAAGGTATTGGAGTGGCCATCACAAAGCCCTGACCTCAATCCTATTGAAAAATTATGGGCAGAACTGAAAAAGTATCTGCGAGCAAGGAAGCCTGCAAACCTGACTCAGTTACACCAGCTCTGTCAGGAGGAATGGGCCAAAATTCACCCACCTTATTGTGGGAAGCTTGTGGAAGGCTACCCAGAAAGTTTGACCCAAGTTAAACAATTTAAAGGCAATGCTACCAAATACTAATTGAGTGTATGTAAACTTCTGACCCACTGGGAATGTGATGAAAGAAATAAAAGCTGAAATAAATAATTCTCTCTACAATTATTCTGACATTTCACATTCTTAAAATAAAGTGGTGATCCTAACTGACCTAATACAGGGAATTTTTACTAGGATTAAATGTCCGGAACTGAAAATTGAGTTTAAATGTATTTGGCTAAGGTGTATGCAAACACAGTGGAGCGGAGGCAACCAGAAGCGAGTGACAGGGGACACGGTGGTGAGGACGATGGAGTAGCACCTGGGGAGGGGTGCTCCATGGTGACAAAGAGGCCACCAGAGGAAGGGCAGTGGGAAGATGGCAGCGCAGTGGGAGGCGAGTTACAAGTGGATCGGGAATTCAATGAGGCCTTTGGGAAGAAGGGCTTACATTTTGTGCACTTAAACGTCCAAAGCATACTACCAAAGATCGATGAGATACTCTTGTTGGTTTGCCTATCAGAGGTGGGTGTCTTATGTTTACTGAGACATGGTTGGATTCGTCTGTTTGTGACTCAGAAATTGAGATAGGTAATTACTCTGTTGTCAGGAAGGATCGGAACGGTGGGGGAATATGTGCGTTTGTAAGATCAGACATTGCTTTAAAAGTCAGATTGGATTTAAACGCTGATCTGAGATTGTCTGGCTGGATATCTGCCTTCCCAAAACCAAGCCGATTTTGTTGAGGGTGTGTTATAGGCCGCCCAAGCAGAATGCATTCTATAAAAGTCTTGAAATTGTGATGTCAAACTGTAATGATTCCCTGTTGAAGGAAATCATTTTGTTAGGGGATTTCAATACTGATATCTGCAAAAAGAATAGCCCAACCCACAATGTATTTATGCACTTTCGTAGATCACTTGCTCTAACCCAAATGATTAAAGGTCCCACCATGGTATGTGAAACAGTGCAAAGTACAATTGACTTAATATTGGTGTCTGATAAATCTAAAATATCGCAGAGTGGAGTAATAGTCTATGGAATCAGAGATAATTTTATTACATTTTGCACAAGGAGGATTTTAAAGATACAGTGGGGAGAACAAGTATTTGATACACTGCCGATTGTCACGGTCGTCCTCCTCTTCATCTGAAGAGGAGAGGCGAGAAGGATCGGAGGACCAAAATGCGGCGTGGTATGTGTTCATGATGAGTATTTAATAAAAGAAAGCACTGAACACTGAATACAAAAACAATAAACGACCGTGAAGCTATAAATGAGACCTGTGCTGACACAAGCAACTAACATAGACAATCACCCACAAACAAACAGTGCAACCCAGGCTACCTAAGTATGATTCTCAATCAGAGACAACTAATGACACCTGCCTCTGATTGAGAACCATACTAGGCTGAAACATACAAATCCCCAAATCATAGAAAAACAAACATAGACTGCCCACCCAACTCACGCCCTGACCATACTAAATAAATACAAAACAAAGGAAATAAAGGTCACAACATGACACCGATTTTACAGGTTTTCCTACTTACAAAGCATGTAGAGGTCCATAATTTTTATCATAGGTACACTTCAACTGTGAGAGACGGAATCTAAAACAAAAATCCAGTTATTTTTAAGTAATTAATTTGCATTTTATTGCATGACATAATTATTTGATACATCAGAAAAGCAGAACTTAATATTTGGTACAGAAAATGTTGTTTGCAATTACAGAGATCTTACATTTCCTGTAGTTCTTGACCAGGTATAAACCAACATTGACCCGTGCTAGATAGTGTAGGGGTAGACAGTGCCTGGGAAGTCTTTAAATGTAGATTCCTTGATGTGGTGAATGTGATGGCTCCCATTAGAGAGATCAGAGTAAAGCAGAGATCTAGCCCTTGGTTTAATCATGAGATTCTAGAATCTATCCAAGCAAGGAATAAGGCCTTTAAAAAATTTAAGAACTCCCAAGAGCAGCATAATTTTGTCCTATATAAATGTCACAGAAATGAAGCACAGAGCAGGATGGATGAAGCACAGAGCAGGATGGATGAAGCTAAGAGGGGTTACTTTGCTGAGAAAATCATTGAAAACAAAAATGACCCTAAAAAGCTTTGGAAATCATTTAAGGAACTAGGATGTAGTAGTACTACCAAAACAAACTAAACAGTATTGGACTGAACATCAAAGATGAGATGGCATATGAAAAAGCAGAGGTTGCCAATGAATACAATTTTTTTTTTTACTTCTGTTGCCAGCAAGCTGGTTAGCAAGCTGCCCACCAGTTCTGGTTGTTTGGAAGTAGCCAAGTCAAGAAGTATTATGTAGAGTTAGGGGTTCAGCCAAACTCTTTTTATTTTGTAAAGGTAGCAACAGCCAAAATAGTCAGTATGCTGGCAGAGCTTAAATGCTCCAAAGCCACAGGCCTGGATAATATTCCTGCAAGGTTTCTAATAGATTCTGCTGAACAAATTGGCGCTTGTATTACACATATCGTTAATCTCTCTCTTGAACAAGGCACCTTTCCCAGGGACATGAAACAAGCTAAAGATATAACTCTGTATAAGAAGGGGATAAAGTCTGACCCTGGGAATTATAGACCTGTATCTATCCTCTGTGTAACATCAAAGATCCTGGAGAGAGATGTACACGAGCAAATGTATGAATATGTTAACTAACAGGGTCTGATGTATGATTTTCAGTTGGGTTTTCGAAAAACATACTCCACTGATTCATGTCTATTTTACTTGACTGACTTGACTGACAATTGGCTCATTCATCCCCCTCCTCTCCCATGTAACTATTCCCCAGGTCGCTGCTGCAAATGAGAACGTGTTCTCGGTTAACTTATCTGGTAAAATAACAGATACTAACAAAAACTTCATCAGGAAAGAGATATAAATCTCTGTGGAATGGTACTGCTTGACCTACAGAAGGCCTCAGATACAGTTAACCACTGTCTCCTAATCTACAAACTGGAGGCACTGGGGTTAAGCAGTATTCCTCTAGGCTGGGTAAAGTCCTATTTATCAGGAAGGGAGCAAGTAGTAGAGGCTAATGGTTCACTGTCTCAGGCAAAATCAATGAGTTGTGGTGTTCCGCAGGGGAGCGTACTTGGGCCTCTGCTGTTTTTATTGTATATTAACAATATGAAAGATGCTTGCTCTTGCCATCTTTTTCTTTATGCGGATGACTCTACACTTCTGGTGTCTCACAAAAGTGAAACTATGTTGGAGAGAATACTTAGCACAGAGATTACTAACATTACTAACTAAGCTAAAGTCTCTGCACTGAAGCAATTATTTTTAGATCCAGACTTAAATTGTGTAGGTCGTCTGAAATCAGAGTGGAGTTAGGGGGTGAGGTGCTGACTACTAAAACCTCTGTTAGCTACATGGGATGTATCCTTGATGGAATCTTGGGAGGTGTGAGAATGGTCAATAAGGTGCTAGGGAAGGTTAATGCCAGAACTAAGTTTTTGGCTAAAAAGTCCAAGCTGTTTGATAAGAACTCCATGATAGTGCTAGCTACTGCCCTCATTCAATGTCATTTTGACTATGCTAGTACTTCTTGGTTTGGGGGCTTATCTAAATTTATGAAGGAGAAGCTCCAGATAGCCCAGAATAAGCTGATCAGGGTAGTATTGAAGGTAAGTCCACATACTCACATAGGGGGGAGCTGCTTTCAGGAACTAAACTGGCTGCCTGTTGAGGCTAGGGTGTCCCAGATTAGAGTAGGTTTGGTTTACAGGAGTATTTATGGTCCTGCGCCCAGATATCTAAGTGATTACTTTCCTCGTGTTAGGGATGCACACAATCACAGCACCATATCAGGCGTTGCTGATGTGTGCTCATACAGGTTCAGGAGTAATGCTGGGTAAGGTACTTTCTTGTATACTGGAGCCTCAGAATGGAATGAGTTGCCTCTGCCTATAAAAACAACGTCCTCTCTGGGCAGCTTTAAAAATAAAGTAAAAATATGTTTGATGTCCTCTGTGACCGTATGAATAACCCTTATGATGTAACTGGAATGATGAGATAGATGTTCCTCTTCTATGTTTTGTTTTATTATTTCACTGCCATACTGTTTTTTGATCTTGTCTAGCCATCTTGTCTCTAGAGGAACACAATGGAAATAAGTCCCGGACTTTATTGTGTGTTAACCTCGATGATTTTATTCATGTGCATGTATAGCTTTGAAGTTTTATGTGTGCTTGTTCTTTTTTTTTAAATGGTCAAATTAATAAACTAAACTAAACTAAAACAAGTCCCCTTGATGAATGTTTGTGAAGTCGTGATTTGTGGTCGTTTGTCATGTCTTGTTAATTGGTTTTGGACCCCAGGAGGATTAGCTAGTGTTACGGCGTTAGCTAATGGGGATCTGAATAAACATGACAAATTGGAACTATCCGAGATCAGCACTCCTACTCTGTGAGGCTTTGTGAATGTGGGCCGGCATCGTTGAGTGCACTTTACTTATGAGTGGTCATGCTGTTTGCATACTGCCGAAGCACTCAAAGCACTCGTAGAGCAAGCACGCTGACCTGCCCTAAAATTGCCGCTTTAAAATGAACATTAAAAACATGAAATGAAGTGCAGCTCCATTTTAACTTCATTGTCCGATAGTTTGAGCGAATCCTTTTTTTAAAGGCCTAGCTCTATTTTTTTGACAGGTATTCATTTTTAAACTTAAACTTCTAGGTTAAGGTGCTGGGGGTGGGCGGGGGAGCATAGCGAGTGCGGTTATTCTATTAAAGTACGGTCTTCTTTCAAAATGTCATGTCTCATGCTCAACAGACAGTAGGAAATAAAAGCTGAATGCGTAGATGAAATATAGAAACATTGCCTTTATGAGTTCGACAAGAAAAGCAATCTGCTGAGGCATTTCATCAGTATTATGTCATGTCCATTCATTGTGCCAGGTGACCAAACTTAAAGCTTTAGAAACTTTAGGTGGATTTATTTGGTACAAGCTCAACAGGATTTTGCTTTCATTGTCCGATCCTACAGTAGTATCATTACATCCCAAAAAGCACCAGAGACCAGCGCCAATAGCATTGTTATTCAGATTGAAATTAAAAACAGTAACGCATTTAACAATTTTTTAAGTTGGGTTTTCATCCAATCAGTTATTGGGAGATCTCATCGCACGCTACGCTATAACAAGTGTGTGGGCTCTGTTTTAATCAACTTATGGATTTGTTGATTTTACAGCATTACAGATCACGGACATGAATTTGAAACTGATATAAAGTTAGATAATCAGAGTTGGGACTATATGTGCAGGGACACCTTCTGCAAAATCTGAGCAATTAGAATGTCCCAAAGAACTTGAGCCAACATTGTGTCCTTCCCTTACACATTATTTTTATGATCGTCATTAACAAAATCCCTCTATGCAGGGTGTGAGAATATCGGTAAATAGGTTAATTCATTCTGCGTTTTAACACTTCAGTTTGGACTCCGCTTAGTACATGGCCACTATATGCGTTAATTCTATTGTGTATCTGGACACTTCCGTTTCCACTCCACTATAGCCACAGGTTATTTTAGGACACCAACGATAACATCCACCCCTTTCAGGACAACACAGAACAGTAGAACAATCATGGTGCCCCATCTAGGAAACCTATGACATCTGAAGTACACCTTACTCCCGGAGGTAAAGCATCAACAATGTCTGCTGTCCTGACAGACACAACCTATCATGATTAGCTGGGAGGTTTTGAAAGTGCAGGGTCATACAAGTACTTCTCAAACTATACATAATTAATACAAAAGGAGGGGACTTAAATCCTAGGATTGAACCCGAGGAACAATAGTTTGTCCCTGTGGTCCTCCTATTCAAAAGTATCCTCGACAAGATAGCTGCTACAGCTACACAGATTCTGAAGTGAGTTATTAGCCGATTCGTCAGCCTAACGAAAGCACAAAAAATACCCATTGCCATATCCCCTCAAATAAATGACTGAAGTTCTCATATTAGTACTCATTTCCTATTCTTTTACATGTTAATAAAAAGCCCATTGTGTGGATTCAGAAGCAAATAGCGAAAATGGCACAATTCACCTTTCATTAAGAATGAACAACTACAGTGCCTTGCGAAAGTATTCGGCCCCCTTGAACTTTGCGACCTTTTGCCACATTTCAGGCTTCAAACATAAAGATATAAAACTGTATTTTTTTGTGAAGAATCAACAACAAGTGGGACACAATCATGAAGTGGAACGACATGATCCAAAACATAAAGCAAAATCTACAATGGAATGGTTCAAAAATAAACATATCCAGGTGTTAGAATGGCCAAGTCAAAGTCCAGACCTGAATCCAATCGAGAATCTGTGGAAAGAACTGAAAACTGCTGTTCACAAATGCTCTCCATCCAACCTCACTGAGTTCAAGGTGTTTTGCAAGGAGGAATGGGAAAAAATGTCAGTCTCTCGATGTGCAAAACTGATAGAGACATACCCCAAGCGACTTACAGCTGTAATCGCAGCAAAAGGTGGCGCTACAAAGTATTAACTTAAGGGGGCTGAATAATTTTGCACGCCCAATTTTTCAGTTTTTGATTTGTTAAAAAAATTTGAAATATCCAATAAATGTCGTTCCACTTCATGATTGTGTCCCACTTGTTGTTGATTCTTCACAAAAAATACAGTTTTATATCTTTATGTTTGAAGCCTGAAATGTGGCAAAAGGTCGCAAAGTTCAAGGGGGCCGAATACTTTCGCAAGGCACTGTATTACATATTGCCATGGGATAAATAATCAGGTTCACTCTCCCATGTTGCACTCTTCCATCACATGTACAGCTGTTTCTCAAGATCTTGCACACAAATTAAATGCTATTGAGCCCACACTACTACACTGTCTGAGCCAAGAACTACATGTTTTCTGGTAAGATTTAATTACAACACTGGGTGGGGTGAATATAATTTATATGACATACATTATTTTTTTGTTAACTAGTAAATAGTAGCCTACAGCAAAGTGCGTTTAAATCATTTATAACTTGTTAACTATGTCTGCTAGTTAGTTTTTTCTACCATGTGGGTTTTAGCTTGCTTGAGCCTGCTAACTGAGGAGTGTTAATTCACCTGTTTCCATACATGTTTCATTCTAAAACATTTATCTTACAAAGGAGTTGTTTAATCTAACTGCTTAACTATTTATCTGTACATGGAATTGTATTTGTTTTTTTTACTCATTTTTACAAGAAAACGCCATGGTCACTATCTGATGTGTGGAAACATTTTACTGCAGCTAACATTTTACTGCAGCTAATGTAGAAGGAAAAGCTGTTTACATTTGCAAATACTGTGCCAAATCGTATGTGAAGAATGCAACAAAGATGCAGAATCATCTGGCAAAATGCATAAAGTTCCCTCAGCGCTCACAACAAGCAACCTTTGACAAAAATCCCTCTACTTCTATTCGAGGTGAAAATTATGAATCAGACACCTTATCGATAGCAGCAGCTCATGGTCCTCCTGGAATCAGAAGTTTTTTTGACTCAATGGAGGAACGTAGAGAAATGCTGATGAATGTCTTGCTCGAGCTGTGTATGCAACTGGTTCAACTCTTATGCTCACAGGCTGTGTATTGGAAGAGATTTCTGAATGTTCTTTGCCCAGCATACACCTCTCCAACCAGGCATGCTTTATCTACTCATTTGCTGGATGCAGAGTTCAACAGAGTTCAAGTGAAGGTCAATCAAATCAAAGAGAAAGCAGACTGTATTGCAATCATCCCCTATGGGTGGTCGAATGTCCGTGTGCAAGGAATAATTAACTACATCATCTCCTCCCCTCAACCAGTATTCTACAAGAGCACAGACACAAGGGACAACATACACACCGGTTTCAAAATTGCAGATGAGTTGAAGGCAGTCATCAATGGCCTTGGACCACAGAAGGTATTTGCACTGTTGACAGCCTATGCTGCGAACATGAAGGCTGCTTGGTCTAAAGTGGAGGAGTCCTACCCTCACATCACACCCATTGGCTGTGCTGCTCATGCATTGAATCTGCTCCTCAAGGACATCATGGCACTGAAAACAATGGATACACTCTACAAGAGAGCCAAGGAATTGGTTAGGTATGTGAAGGTTCATCAAGTTAGAGGAGCAATCTACCTCCCCAAGCAAAGTGAGAAGAATAAAGCTGCCCAGCAAGACCCATTTGGGTGGTGTTGTCATCATGTTTGTCAGTCTCCTGGAGGGGAAGGAGTCTCTCCAAGAAATGGCCATATCACAGTCTGTCGATATGAACAGCCACATCAAGAGGATCCTCCTGGATTATGTATTTTGGGAGAGAGTGGTAAGCAGCCTGAAACTCCTGAAACCTATAGCAGTAGCCATTACACGGATCGAGGGAGACAATGACATCCTGTCTGATGTTCAGACTCTGCTTGCAGATGTTAGAGAAGAAATCCGTACTGCCCTGCCCACTTACCTGTTGCTCCAAGCAGAGGAAACTGCAGTTCTGAAATACATCAAAAAGCGTGAAGACTTCTGCCTGAAGCCCATACATGCCGCAATGTACAAGTTGGACCCCAAGTATTCTGACAAGAACATCCTTTCTGGTGCACAGATCAATAAGGCCTATGGTGTCATCACTACCGTGTCTCGCCACCTTGGCCTGGAAGAGTGCAAGGTTCTAGGCAGTCTGGCAAAGTAAATTTCCAAGCAAGGACTTTGGGATGGAGATGCAATATGGCAGTCGTGCCAACATATCTCATCAGCCACCTGGTGGAAGGGACTTTGTGGATCTGAGGCTCATTCCCCTGTTGCCTCCATCACTCTCCATCCCACCAACATCAACTGCCTCTGAGCGCAACTTGTCCTTGTTTGGGAACACACACACCAAAGCGTGCAACAGGCTGACCAATACAAGGCTTGAAAAATTGGTGGCCATCTGTGCAAATTTGAGGCTTTTTGAGCCTGACAACGAGCCATCCTCAACAAGGTTGGGAAGTGACAGTGAAGATGAGGCCTCAGCGTCTGATGTTCAAGAGGTGGACATTGAGGAGGTCCAGGGAGAAGACATGGAAGCCTGAGAGGAAGACAACCAAAGCTTTAGTTTCTAGACTATCATTTTACAGATGCAGACATTTTCTTGGAGATGTGATGGATCATTGGGGATCATTCAATATTCCCTTTTGTTGTTCCGTGAAATAATCTCATGTGAAGAATCAACTAATTTAATTAAAGTTCAATTCGTAACTAAATTGTTTTTTGATTTCGATTGGAATTCTATTTGCAATTATGTCTACTGCTGATTAGGTAAAATATTTGTTTGTCTCCATATGATATGGTTAATATATCCAATGCAAAAAAACATCTATATTTAAATTCTTAATATTCATTTGCATATATTTCCGTTAATTCCCACGGAAAGTTTCCACCTCTGAATGTGCAACCCTACACACAACATTTAATGATTTGAGTTAGTTCATATAAGCAAATCAGTCAATTGAAATGAATGAATTAGGCCCTAATCATGCCCAGTAGTGCATTGGCCCAGCCACATGGGAGCCAGGCCCAGCGAATCAGAATTAGTCCCCCCCCCAAAAAAGTGCTTTATTACAGATAGAAATACTCCCGTTTCATCAGCTGTCCGGGTGGCTGGTCTCAGACAATCCCGCAGGTGAAGAAGCCAGATGTGGAGGTCTTGGGCTGGTGTGGTTACATGTGGTCTGCAGTTGTGAGGCCGGTTGGACATACTGCTAAATTCTCTAAAATGTGGTGAAATGTGGCTTATGGTAGAGAAATTACCATTCAGTTATCTGGCAACAGGAAAAATTCCTGCAGTCAGATTTTAGTGGCTGTTTATTGTCCCCACACAAGGTGCACCTGTGTTATGATCATGCCGTTTAATCAGCTCCTTGATTTGTCACACCTGTCAGGTGGACGGATTATCTTGGCAAAGGAGAGATGCTCACTAACAGGGATGTAAACAAATGTGCGCCCCAAATTTGAAAGATAAAGTTTTGTGCGCGTATGGAACATTTCTAGAATCTTTTATTTCAGCTCATGGGACCAACACTTCACATTTTGCATTTACAGTGCCTTTGTAAATTATTCAGACCCCTTGACTTTTTCCACATTGTTACATTACAGCCTTATTCTTAAATATTTGTTTCCTTTAATTTACATACAATACCCCATAATGACAAAGCAAAAAAAGGTTTTCAGAAACTTTGCAAATAATAACCGGAAATATCACAACTATAAGTATTCAAACCATTTACTCAGTACTTTAAAGCACATTTTGGCTGTGATTACAGCAACAAGTATTCTTTGGTATGACGCTACAAACTTGGAACACCTGTATTTGGGGAGTTTCTCCCATTCTTCTCTGCAGATCCTCTCAAGCTGTCAGGTTGGATGTGGAGCGTTGCTGCACATCGATTTTCAGGTCTCTCTATACATGTTTGATTGGGTTCAAGTCTAGGCCACTCAAGGACAGAGACCTGGGCTGAGCTACTCCTGCATGGTCTTGCCTTGTGCTTAGGGCCATTGTCCTGTTGGAATGTAAAACCTTCGTCCCAGTCTGAGGCCCTGAGCAGGTTTTCATCAAGGATCTCTGTACTTCACCTCAATCATCTTTGCCTCACACCTGATCAGTCACCTAGGCTGATAAACATCCCCACAGCCCCCACGCTTCACCGTAGGGATGGTGCCAGGTTTCCTCCTGATGTGACGCTTGGCATTCAGGTTAGAGTTGAATCTTGGTTTCATCAGATCAGAGAATCTGGTTTCTCATGGTCGGTGTCTTTTGACAAAATCCAAGCGGGGTGTCATGTGCTTTTTACTGAGGAGTGGCTTCCGTCTGGCCAATCTACCATAAAGGCCTGATTGGTACTGCAGAGACAGTTGTCTTTCTGGAAGTTTCAACCATCTCCAGAGGAACTCCAGAGCACTGTCCAAGTGACCAGATTATTGGTCAGCTCTCTGACCAGGGACAGTCAATGCGGCAGACATTTTTAAGTATCCTTCCCCAGATCTGTACCTCGACACAATTCCTTTGACTTCATGGCTTGGTTTTTGCTCTGATATTCACTGTCAATTGTGGGACCTTAGCTGTGCCTTTCCAAATCATGTCCAATCAATTAAATATACCCCAGGTGGACTCCAATCATGCCGTAGAAACATCAAGGATGAGCAATGGAAACAGGATGCACCTGAGCTCAAATTCAAGTCTCATAGCAGAAGGTCTGAATACTTATGTAATTAAGGTATGTTAATACAGTCGCTAAATTTGGAGAAACTTTTGGCTTTCATTATGGGGTTGAGATTGCTGAGGGATTTATTTAAATCCATTTTAGAATAACACTGTAACGTAACAAATATGTGGAAAAAGTCAAGCGGTCTGAGTACTTTCCATAGGTTCTGTATAGGTAATCTGGGAAGAGAGGTACACATCCTCCATTTGATTTTCAGCTAAAACCATGAAGACTGAAAGGCAGCAGTTTGCCTCAATTTATGCTGTATATTAGCACACTATTTAGGGTTCCTGTTTTCCACCAGGTTCTCTTCAAAGTTCACTGCTCAAACTTGTAGTGTTAACCATTTTATTCAAACATGTCCCATATAAAGATTAACATTAAGATCTTACAAAGATTATGACTAACTCACATACATAGTAAAATGCCACAGACAACACCATAAATATTTTCAGTAGAGTATGAACATGTTAAATTAATTATACATAGTCCCGCTTAACATTCAAAATGCCCTTGAATTCATCAAACTATTGAATACGTGACAGAAGTCCCAGCAACAGCTGAACCCTCATTAACCAGGTGATAAAGTGCTCCATTAGATGTACAGACTAAACTGAAGGACTATCAGAGACAAACACACTTCACCATCCAGGGCCCTGTTCAGGAGGGCGTAACATTAGAACATTTAGATAGGAATGTATTGTCCAGAACAGTATGATTGTCTCAGACAGAATAGGGGATCGTGAATCAGCTCGGTCCATTAGCAACATTCAGAAGACATCACCTCAGGACTCCTTTAGGATGGCCATTCCTGTATAAATGCTGCCATCTAGGGGGTATATTGATTCTCTGTTACACATTGGAGAAGGCTGTCAACATTGATCCAGTCAGGACAACACAGGAGGCTACTATGAAGATTGAACAGTTTACCAAGCCCTGAAACAAGACGAGCATTAGTCAATACAGCAAATATCTGATGGCATGTCACACTGGTTTGTATTACATTTGGAAATTCTAGTGCAAAAACTAAATTTAGAAAATTAACGTGGAACTTTATTTTATCTTTCCACAAAATTACATAAATGGCTGAGTTCATACTTCAATTTCAGCAATTGTCAAGTGTGTCTTGTTCCCAGAACCTGAGGCAGTTTCCTAGACTAATAAATCAGCTAAATTTGCTCACTCCGGGACACTTACTTTGACTTCTTTGAAAACCAGACATCCCCACAGAGCTGCAACTAGACAATTACCCTAGAAAGAGGAATTCTGTTAATTGAAATTGGATCACTTACACCTTCATGTTTACAAACGCACCATTGTCAGGTCCTCTCCATTTAGCATTACCGGGAACAGTAGCACATTCAAGAAACTGACAATGGCACAAACTATATTCTGTTAAAAAGACATCACCAAATCTCAATTTCATAACCTATACACAGACATAGTTTTTATAGCACAACTTGTGCCTATGAGTCATTTAGCAAAAACACACTACATGACCTAAAGTATGTAACCTGCTCGTCGAACATTCACTCCAAAATCATAGGCATTAATATGAGCTGGTCCCCTCTTTGCTGCTAAAAACCCCTCCCCTCTTCTGGGAAGGGTTTCCACTAGATGTTGGAACATTGCTATGAGGACTTGCTTCCATTCAGCCACAAGAGCATTTGCGAGGTCAGTCACTAATGTTGGGCGATTAGGCCTGGCTCAGTTAACAGTTCCTGTCCTTCGCCAACTCCTGATTCGTACACCAGGCTGCCAGATGGTGAAGGGTGGCAAGCTTTACACCACTCTAGCCAACACTTGGCATTGCGCATGGTGATCTTAGGCTTGTGTGTGGCTGCTCAGCCATGGAACCCCATTTCTTTAAATCCCCGACAAACAATTAGTGCACAGACATTGCTTCCAGAGGCAGTTTGGAACTCGGTGGTGTTGCAACTGAAGAGACTATTTACGCGCAACGTGCATCAGCAGTCCAATTATTTGTGGCTTACCACTTCACAGCTGAGCTGTTATTGCTACTAGATGTTTCCACTTCACAATAACAGCATTTACAGTTGACCAGGGAAGATCAAGCAGGGCTCAGATTTGACTGACCTTTTGCAAAGGTGGCATTCTACACAGTGAAAGTCAAAGCCCTTAAGGCCAGTCTATTGCCAATGTTTGTCTATGGAGATTGCATGGCTGTGCGTTCAATTTTATACACCTGTCAGCAACTGGTATCACTGAAACAGCCAAATACACTAATTTGAAGGGGTGTCCACACAAAGTATGTCAGGGGGCATCCCAGTGGTGTACTTACTGCACAGACGATGGGAAAGGTGACCACGGCACTAAGGTAGTTGTTAGCCAGAAACCAGCAATAAGTGGCCAACGTCCACATCAGACCTGACAAAAAGCCTGAACATAGGAGAATGAAATTTAGTGACCCCCTACTTAACATTATTTACAAAAATAGTATCACACATGGCATTATCTTTCCCGGCCCAATTCTTTAACCAAGTGTTTCTCAACTTGGGTCCTCAAGTACACCCAATAGTACATATTTGTTGTGACACTGGACCAAAAACTCCTGATTCAATTTGTCAAGGGCTTGATGATTAGTTGACAAGTTGAATTAAGAATTTGTCTGGGGCAACAAAAATGTGTGCTGTTGGGGGGGGTAGTCAAGGACTGGAGTTGGGAAACACTTCTAAGCCAGCCCTGGACTCAACCTGCCCTCATGGATGATGATAGAAACCCCCACAATTGCATAAAGCCCATATTTTAAGGGGGGAGGGTAGAAGTTCAGGGCACAGTTCAGGCAGAGGAGAATTAGAATGAGTGGAGAGCACCTGGCAGGATGGCTCTGGAGAACAGCCTGGGTCTGCTCCTCATGGCTACACAGTAGATGGAGAAATACACCGTGCTGGTGAGGTAGATTCCACAGCACATGGCAAACACATAGTCAAGATCTAGGAAATGGGGGGCACATTAGGTTGACAATATGTAGACTTTACACGTTGTTGAGGCTAAACACTCTTCAGCATTACACAAACTACTGAGTTTAACTTCACTAGTGTAGGGGGCAGCATTTGGAATTTTGCATGAAAAGCGTGCCCAAATTAAACTGCCTGCTACTCAGGCCGAGAACCTAGGATATGCATATAATTAGATTTGGATAGAAAACTAAAGTTAGCAACAGAACTGATAAGGCAGGCGAAAACCTGAGGAAAATCCAACCAGGAGGTACTATTATTTTGAAAGGCTGTATTTCAAATGAAAGCCTTTCCACCATACAAAGACTTGGGACCCAGTTCACTATCTCTATAGCTTCCACCACACGTGGCCAGTCTTTAGGCATTGTTTCAGGCGTTTACTCTTCAAAGAGAGGACGGTGGAAATTTCCAGACATGAGTCCTGCACATGACCGGGAAGACACTTTTCTTGTTTTTCCTTTTTTATTGATGAAGCTTTTGTCCCGTTGAAATATTGAGTATTTATGACAAAAACCTGAGGATTGATTTTAAACATCGTTAGACATGTTTCTACTAACTTTTGTTGGACTTTTTAAAACTTTTCGTCTTGGTGTTTAGAGCGCGCCTTGTGCCTTGAGGTTTTTGGATATAAAGAGAGACATTATCGAAAGAGACATTATCGAAAGAAATTAACATTTGTCTAACATGGAGACCTGGGAGTGCCACTAGATGAAAATCAAAGGTAAATGATTCATTTTAACACTATTTCTGACACCTCTCCTTGGTTGGAAAATGGCTGTATGGTTTTGGTAGCTAGGCACTGACCTAACATAATTGCAAAGTGTGCTTTTGCCACCGTAAAGCCTTTTTGAAATCTGACAGGGTTTGCATTAAGGAGAAGTTTCTGTAAATGTATGTTAAATACTTGTATCTTAAATCAATGTTTATGATGAGTATATCTAATTTGATGTGGCTCTCTGCACTTTCACCGAATGTTTGTTTGAGAATGCATTTCTGAATGCACCAATGTAAACTGAGGCGTTGGATATAAATATGAACTTTATTGAACAAAACATACATATATTGTGCAACATGAAGTCCTATGAGTACCATCTGATCATCAAAGGTCAGTGATTAATTTAATCTCTATTTCTGACTTTTGTGAGCCCTCTCCTTGGCTGGAAAATGACTATAGTTCTGTGACTAGGCGCTGACCTAACATAATCGCATTGTGCTTTCGCAGTAAAGCCTTTTATAAATTGGACACTGGTTGGATTTACAAGAAGTTTCTTTAAAATGGTGTATAGTCTTGTATGTTTGAGGAATTTTAATTATGGGATTTCTATTGTTTAGAATTTGGCACCCTGCAATTTCACTGGCTGTTGTCAAGGTGGGACGCTTACTTGTACCAGAGATGTTAATGCGTGATTGGCTACAGTCTCTAGGATCCTGCCACCTAGCACCTCACCGTATAGACTGGCTCCATAGCAGATGCTGTCGTGGTCTGCCGCATGGCTTTTTATGTAGAGGATTGGAACAAAGGAGGCCCCATACAACAGGCCTGCAACAACAGCCAACAAGCAGCCTCTAAAGAAGTCAAAAGGGTGGTGAGAGTGTTTATGACTGCATCAATAATTACTGAGTTAGCCCCATGTCCAAAAGTCAAAAGAAAATGAATGTTCAGTTAAGTCACATCCCAACATGTAACTAGAGCCCAAATCAATTGGCTTCAGCCCAGCTCCAACCACTCAATTGTGAACACAACGGTCATGAATGATTAAGGGTTGTACTCACACACAGCGTTTTCTCTTTGCTCCCATGACATCCACCCAGGACTCCGAAGGCCCATAGACACCAGAATTCACAATCTTAAGTAGACAAAATAGTCAAGTCAGATGTGTACACGATAAGTCAGCACAGCAGTTTCCCATGGTCATCTCAATGCAAACTCAAAATACATTCCTGCAGTTGTGACAAGTCTGTCCTGTGGTGGCAGAAGAATTGATCGTTACACTTTTTGCCTCACTGATGTTTCTAGAGAGCTATTACAATAAGTGTCATGAATGACATACTTTATAGACAAACCAGTCATTGGCTGATGTGCGGTAATGTCTTGGTGTTAAATCTGGTCTTGCTGTGAAGTTGCGGTGTGGTATGTGTTGTGGTACGCTTTCATGTCACCGTTGCTGCGGTCTGACATGTATCCAAAATGATTGCCCCTCAGATTATTTTTTTAATTGAACTAACTGATACTGCATGGCTATTGAGCAAAGGCATTTGGACTTCCAAACATCAAGCATAATTACCCTGTTAATCAGTAAGGGGGTGCATTCTGAATGTGGAGGTTCTCCAACATTAGTCCTCACAAAGAAAAGGATGAGTCCACTGGAAACAAATTGTAAATGCCATGCAATTTTTATGAGAGTTTCAAATACACTATATAAAATGAATAACAAATTGACCAGTGACAAGAGTATTATTCTGAGTTATTGGATTAGGTGCTTTCATGACTCATTACCTCAACAAGCACAAACCAGCACCACAGTAGTTCAATACTGGTCTGGCAACTTCCTGTGCTTCAATACCAAACCATCCAAACCTGTTGAAGAAAAAAATACTTAAATTACCTCTGACTCAATGTCTGGTCTAAGAACATAATCCCTATGGAAATTGTTCTTTTGAGCCTAAATATGAATTGCCCTTTCAAATGTAAAATATGAGGACTTACTGTGCAAAAACAATATATATATACACACAAAAAAACAACCTTACCTTGAACTTATCCAGCCCATCAGCAAACTGCTGGATCCCCAAATACAAACTCCAAGTCCAAGGCCAATGGCTTTTACTACAGGGACAACTGTTAAACTGCCTGTAAACATTTATGAAACATTTCAGTAGTTCGGGGGGGGGGGGCCCAATTTATGTTTGTGTGAAGGTTACAGTACAGCTTGAAAGTTGGAGTCATACCTGTGGCCCAGGCTGCACCTCCCAGCATTGCCAACGGATGGAATTTGGGAGAGTGGAGTATCAAGTCACCAATCATCGAAACTACCAATATGGATGCACAGTTCACCCACTGGAAAAACATCCCTGAAGATGTATTTATGTTAAAATATTACAAGATGGTCAAATGAGAGAAGTTTAAAAACATGCATTATGATTTTTTTATGGATCTCTTACCATCACCAGTTTCTATCTTTTTGACGGGGACAAAGTTGCTGCCATACAAGATCACAGCAATACTGTTTGCAACAAAGCCATAAGCCATTTCAGTCTTGTTCGATGAACCGAGCAAAGGTAATCTTCTTACTTCAGTGTTCATTGTAGCATTTTCATCTACATGCACATCTGAAGAATGTTACTGAATTTAGTCAAGGGCCATTTTATCAGAGTCAAGTAGTCCAGTAATACCAATAGACAAGAGCATTTCATATGCTGTTATTATAAATATATATTTTGAAATGAATGTTGTGAACCTTTAGCAACATGAAACAGGATTAAACAAGTGTTGTCTGGAAGATTGTTCAAGCAGCCAGCCAGCCATACAGTTTCTTCAAGACACACTGCAGATAATGATCATTTCAAGGCAGCATGCATTGTTGATTTTTTTACCAACTCAAGCATCTGTTTGCTAGCACATAGGTATATGGTGAGTAGGTTACATACCTTGTTCGACTTTCTCCGCTTCTGAGAAATTCCCCGGAGACGACCACATCATGACAGCAATCAGGAGAAAAAGTTTAAACATGTTTATATCTAGCATTTCTGCCATAATTGACGATAACCTGTTTCAAAACTTGCACAGATGTTGTGCAAGGCCATGTTTTAAGGACAATTACGTGCAGTTCCACAACAAGGAATAATGCCTCAACAGCTGACACTAATTAAGATAGGCAATCAATTAGGCTGCTGGCCTTAATTTTGAGTGTGTTCCCCAGTGGCGATACTGATGCAGGTTAGGTGAATGTGATTAACGTCAGGAAAATAATTAGAGTTAGGCTCAGCGACAATGCTTCAGTTGTCCCCAACACTAGTTGGCCTACTCCATCTAAACAATAATTTGATCTTAACAGACTTGCCTACTTAAATAAAGGTTACATTTAAAAACTTTATTCAACTAGGCAAGTCAGTTAAGAACAAATTCTTATTGACAATGACTGCCTACACCGGCCAAACCCGGACAACGCTGGGCCAATTGTGCGCAGCCCTATGGGACTCCCAATCACAACCGTTTGTGATACAGCCTAGATTCGGACCAGGGTGTCTGTAGTGACGCTTCTAGCACTAATATAAACATAAATGAACCATCTGTGACCTCAAATAATCAATGAGCACGGTTACTTGCACACAGTAATACAATTATTGTGGATAGTCAGATTAATATAATTGTTGTTGTTTTTTCAAACCTTTACATGCTGTGCAAGAACAACGACTTCCCTGGTAATCCTGTTCACATGGGACTTTAAAAATATGCAGGATATCGGCAATCAAAATAAACGTTCTACTACAGTGACCATGTTATTTTTGCATATGAAAACTATTTCTAAAATGCATACTTTCAGTTTTTCCGAAACTCACTTCACTCCAGAACAGGAGGGAAGCTGTCTGTTCAACAGCCATCACTAGCCGGCCTCCACCCAGTACCCTTCCCTGAACTTAGTCATTGTCACTAGCCGACTACCACCCACTTATTCAACCCTGCACCTTAGAGGCTGCTGCCCTATGTAAACAGACATGGAATCTCTGGTCACTTTCAGATTTTAACACTGGTCAATTTAATCATGTTTACATACTGTTTTACTAATTTCATATGTATATACTGTATTCTACTGTATTCTAGTCAATGCCACTCCGACATTATTTGTCCTAACATTTATATATTTCTTAATTACATTCTTTCACTGTTAATGTGTGTGTATTGTTGTGAGTTGTTAAATACTACTGCGCCGTTGGAGCTAGGAACACTAGCATTTCGCTACACCTGCGATAACATCTGCTAAATATAAAAATATGTTTGTTTAGGCTATTATTGTGACAAGAAAATGATGTATCTTTCGGCCTGCATGTATGGCATTGTATATTACATGCACAAATGTATACATGTATCAATTCTTGCATATATATATATAAGTCTGTTAACTTATCTGATTCATCTGTTTTGCCAGGTGTCCCTGTTCATTCTCTATGGCAACAAAGACACCCCTTCCTGTCTTGCGATGACACACTGACATAAGGTATAACCACAGCCTCTCTATATTGCGTTCTGACTTTGGACCACATTTTCTTCCGGTTGAAAATGAGTATTGGAAGTTAGCCTATGCCTCATCACTGTCCTTATCCTTACCTGAGCTCAATGCAAAGATAAACAGATAACCATGTTGGAAATCATACGTTTTTTCTGTGGTCTAATGGAGAAATGGAGTGCTCTAAAATCCTGGAATTTTTTCTCTGTCTGTTCCTAACAGGTCATGCTATTATTTTCTATTCATTAGTATTTTTTCTCAAGTTGAACAGTTCCAGCAGAGAGGAAGTGAAATAGACTTATAAATGTAAAATGTCCCTCATTAGATGGTTATTTTATAGCACAGTTCCTATAGCTCAGTGGTAGAGCATTTGACTGCAGATCAAGATGATGCCCCCTTAAATCAAGTTCTTTCAAAGAGTATTTTGAGGGTAGGACTCTTTTTTTGGAATATATTACTCAGGGAAAATTGTCCCTCATTAGACAATTTCTCACGTTCAAATCCTGGCACACCCTTGAAATCAAGTACTTTCTAAGTGTATCTTGAGAGAGGGAGTGCTCCTTTTTTGGTTATGTTACTCAGTCTAAAATGTCCCTCATTCAATGTTTTTTCTCTGTCAGACAGTTCCTAACAGAGGTGGAAGTGCAATAGACTTCAGATCAATAGGTCTCAGATTGTAATTTTTTTGTCATCTTGAAATCAAATACTTTATGGGTATGTTTTCAAAGAGAGAGTTTTCTTTATTAGGTTATGTTGATCACAAGCTAAAATCTCCCTTATTAGACAATTTCTCAGGATCAAATCCTGGCGCCCCCTTGAAATCAAGTACTTTCTCAGTGTTTCTTGAGAGAGGGAGTGCTCTGCAAGACAGTTCCTAACAGAGGTGGAAGTGCAATAGACTTCAGATCAATAGGTCTCAGATTGTAATTTTTTTGTCAACTTGAAATCAAACACTTTATGGGTATGTTTTCAAAGAGATAGTTTTCTTTATTAGGTTATGTTGATCACAAGCTAAAATCTCCCTTATTAGACAATTTCTCAGGATCAAATCCTGGCGCCCCCTTGAAATCAAGTACTTTCTCAGTGTTTCTTGAGAGAGGGAGTGCTCTGCAAAAATGTCCCTCATTAGATGGTTATTCTCTGTCAGACAGTTCCTAACAGAGGTGGAAGTGCAATAGACTTCAGATCAATAGGTCTCAGATTGTAATATATTTGTCATCTTGAAATCAAATACTTTATGGGTATGTTTTCAGAGAGAGAGTGTTCTTTATTAGTTTTTGTTGATCTCCAGCTATAATGTCCCTTATTAGACAATTTTTCTGCCTTTAGACATTTTATAGGAGAGGGGGTATAGCTCAGTGGTAGAGCATTTGACTGCAGATCAAGAGGTCCCAGGTTCAAATCCTGATGCCCCCTTAAAATCAAGTTCTTTCAAAGAGTATTTTGAGGGTGGAGGACTCTTTTTTCGAATATATTACTCAGGGAAAATTGTCCCTCATTAGACAATTTCTCACGTTCAAATCCTGGCACACCCTTGAAATCAAGTACTTTCTAAGTGTATCTTGAGAGAGGGAGTGCTCCTTTTTTGGTTATGTTACTCAGTCTAAAATGTCCCTCATTCAATGTTTTTTCTCTGTCAGACAGTTCCTAACAGAGGTGGAAGTGCAATAGACTTCAGATCAATAGGTCTCAGATTGTAATTTTTTTGTCATCTTGAAATCAAATACTTTATGGGTATGTTTTCAAAGAGAGAGTTTTCTTTATTAGGTTATGTTGATCACAAGCTAAAATCTCCCTTATTAGACCATTTCTCAGGATCAAATCCTGGCGCCCCCTTGAAATCAAGTACTTTCTAAGTGTTTCTTGAGAGAGGGAGTGCTCTGCAAAAATGTCCCTCATTAGATGGTTATTCTCTGTCAGACAGTTCCTAACAGAGGTGGAAGTGCAATAGACTTCAGATCAATAGGTCTCAGATTGTAATTTTTTTGTCAACTTGAAATCAAACACTTTATGGGTATGTTTTCAAAGAGAGAGTTTTCTTTATTAGGTTATGTTGATCACAAGCTAAAATCTCCCTTATTAGACCATTTCTCAGGATCAAATCCTGGCGCCCCCTTGAAATCAAGTACTTTCTCAGTGTTTCTTGAGAGAGGGAGTGCTCTGCAAAAATGTCCCTCATTAGATGGTTATTCTCTGTCAGACAGTTCCTAACAGAGGTGGAAGTGCAATAGACTTCAGATCAATAGGTCTCAGATTGTAATTTTTTTGTCAACTTGAAATCAAACACTTTATGGGTATGTTTTCAAAGAGATAGTTTTCTTTATTAGGTTATGTTGATCACAAGCTAAAATCTCCCTTATTAGACAATTTCTCAGGATCAAATCCTGGCGCCCCCTTGAAATCAAGTACTTTCTCAGTGTTTCTTGAGAGAGGGAGTGCTCTGCAAAAATGTCCCTCATTAGATGGTTATTCTCTGTCAGACAGTTCCTAACAGAGGTGGAAGTGCAATAGACTTCAGATCAATAGGTCTCAGATTGTAATATATTTGTCATCTTGAAATCAAATACTTTATGGGTATGTTTTCAGAGAGAGAGTGTTCTTTATTAGTTTTTGTTGATCTCCAGCTATAATGTCCCTTATTAGACAATTTTTCTGCCTTTAGACATTTTATAGGAGAGGGGTATAGCTCAGTGGTAGAGCATTTGACTGCAGATCAAGAGGTCCCAGGTTCAAATCCTGATGCCCCCTTAAAATCAAGTTCTTTCAAAGAGTATTTTGAGGGTGGAGGACTCTTTTTTCGAATATATTACTACAGGGAAAATTGTCCCTCATTAGACAATTTCTCACGTTCAAATCCTGGCACACCCTTGAAATCAAGTACTTTCTAAGTGTATCTTGAGAGAGGGAGTGCTCCTTTTTTGGTTATGTTACTCAGTCTAAAATGTCCCTCATTCAATGTTTTTTCTCTGTCAGACAGTTCCTAACAGAGGTGGAAGTGCAATAGACTTCAGATCAATAGGTCTCAGATTGTAATTTTTTTGTCATCTTGAAATCAAATACTTTATGGGTATGTTTTCAAAGAGAGAGTTTTCTTTATTAGGTTATGTTGATCACAAGCTAAAATCTCCCTTATTAGACCATTTCTCAGGATCAAATCCTGGCGCCCCCTTGAAATCAAGTACTTTCTAAGTGTTTCTTGAGAGAGGGAGTGCTCTGCAAAAATGTCCCTCATTAGATGGTTATTCTCTGTCAGACAGTTCCTAACAGAGGTGGAAGTGCAATAGACTTCAGATCAATAGGTCTCAGATTGTAATTTTTTTGTCAACTTGAAATCAAACACTTTACGGGTATGTTTTCAAAGAGAGAGTTTTCTTTATTAGGTTATGTTGATCACAAGCTAAAATCTCCCTTATTAGACCATTTCTCAGGATCAAATCCTGGCGCCCCCTTGAAATCAAGTACTTTCTCAGTGTTTCTTGAGAGAGGGAGTGCTCTGCAAAAATGTCCCTCATTAGATGGTTATTCTCTGTCAGACAGTTCCTAACAGAGGTGGAAGTGCAATAGACTTCAGATCAATAGGTCTCAGATTGTAATTTTTTTGTCAACTTGAAATCAAACACTTTATGGGTATGTTTTCAAAGAGATAGTTTTCTTTATTAGGTTATGTTGATCACAAGCTAAAATCTCCCTTATTAGACAATTTCTCAGGATCAAATCCTGGCGCCCCCTTGAAATCAAGTACTTTCTCAGTGTTTCTTGAGAGAGGGAGTGCTCTGCAAAAATGTCCCTCATTAGATGGTTATTCTCTGTCAGACAGTTCCTAACAGAGGTGGAAGTGCAATAGACTTCAGATCAATAGGTCTCAGATTGTAATATATTTGTCATCTTGAAATCAAATACTTTATGGGTATGTTTTCAGAGAGAGAGTGTTCTTTATTAGTTTTTGTTGATCTCCAGCTATAATGTCCCTTATTAGACAATTTTTCTGCCTTTAGACATTTTATAGGAGAGGGGGTATAGCTCAGTGGTAGAGCATTTGACTGCAGATCAAGAGGTCCCAGGTTCAAATCCTGATGCCCCCTTAAAATCAAGTTCTTTCAAAGAGTATTTTGAGGGTGGAGGACTCTTTTTTCGAATATATTACTCAGGGAAAATTGTCCCTCATTAGACAATTTCTCACGTTCAAATCCTGGCACACCCTTGAAATCAAGTACTTTCTAAGTGTATCTTGAGAGAGGGAGTGCTCCTTTTTTGGTTATGTTACTCAGTCTAAAATGTCCCTCATTCAATGTTTTTCTCTGTCAGACAGTTCCTAACAGAGGTGGAAGTGCAATAGACTTCAGATCAATAGGTCTCAGATTGTAATTTTTTTGTCATCTTGAAATCAAATACTTTATGGGTATGTTTTCAAAGAGAGAGTTTTCTTTATTAGGTTATGTTGATCACAAGCTAAAATCTCCCTTATTAGACCATTTCTCAGGATCAAATCCTGGCGCCCCCTTGAAATCAAGTACTTTCTAAGTGTTTCTTGAGAGAGGGAGTGCTCTGCAAAAATGTCCCTCATTAGATGGTTATTCTCTGTCAGACAGTTCCTAACAGAGGTGGAAGTGCAATAGACTTCAGATCAATAGGTCTCAGATTGTAATTTTTTTGTCAACTTGAAATCAAACACTTTATGGGTATGTTTTCAAAGAGAGAGTTTTCTTTATTAGGTTATGTTGATCACAAGCTAAAATCTCCCTTATTAGACCATTTCTCAGGATCAAATCCTGGCGCCCCCTTGAAATCAAGTACTTTCGTGTTTCTTGAGAGAGGGAGTGCTCTGCAAAAATGTCCCTCATTAGATGGTTATTCTCTGTCAGACAGTTCCTAACAGAGGTGGAAGTGCAATAGACTTCAGATCAATAGGTCTCAGATTGTAATTTTTTTGTCAACTTGAAATCAAACACTTTATGGGTATGTTTTCAAAGAGATAGTTTTCTTTATTAGGTTATGTTGATCACAAGCTAAAATCTCCCTTATTAGACAATTTCTCAGGATCAAATCCTGGCGCCCCCTTGAAATCAAGTACTTTCTCAGTGTTTCTTGAGAGAGGGAGTGCTCTGCAAAAATGTCCCTCATTAGATGGTTATTCTCTGTCAGACAGTTCCTAACAGAGGTGGAAGTGCAATAGACTTCAGATCAATAGGTCTCAGATTGTAATATATTTGTCATCTTGAAATCAAATACTTTATGGGTATGTTTTCAGAGAGAGAGTGTTCTTTATTAGTTTTTGTTGATCTCCAGCTATAATGTCCCTTATTAGACAATTTTTCTGCCTTTAGACATTTTATAGGAGAGGGGGTATAGCTCAGTGGTAGAGCATTTGACTGCAGATCAAGAGGTCCCAGGTTCAAATCCTGATGCCCCCTTAAAATCAAGTTCTTTCAAAGAGTATTTTGAGGGTGGAGGACTCTTTTTTTCGAATATATTACTCAGGGAAAATTGTCCCTCATTAGACAATTTCTCACGTTCAAATCCTGGCACACCCTTGAAATCAAGTACTTTCTAAGTGTATCTTGAGAGAGGGAGTGCTCCTTTTTTGGTTATGTTACTCAGTCTAAAATGTCCCTCATTCAATGTTTTTCTCTGTCAGACAGTTCCTAACAGAGGTGGAAGTGCAATAGACTTCAGATCAATAGGTCTCAGATTGTAATTTTTTTGTCATCTTGAAATCAAATACTTTATGGGTATGTTTTCAAAGAGAGAGTTTTCTTTATTAGGTTATGTTGATCACAAGCTAAAATCTCCCTTATTAGACCATTTCTCAGGATCAAATCCTGGCGCCCCCTTGAAATCAAGTACTTTCTAAGTGTTTCTTGAGAGAGGGAGTGCTCTGCAAAAATGTCCCTCATTAGATGGTTATTCTCTGTCAGACAGTTCCTAACAGAGGTGGAAGTGCAATAGACTTCAGATCAATAGGTCTCAGATTGTAATTTTTTTGTCAACTTGAAATCAAACACTTTATGGGTATGTTTTCAAAGAGAGAGTTTTCTTTATTAGGTTATGTTGATCACAAGCTAAAATCTCCCTTATTAGACCATTTCTCAGGATCAAATCCTGGCGCCCCCTTGAAATCAAGTACTTTCTCAGTGTTTCTTGAGAGAGGGAGTGCTCTGCAAAAATGTCCCTCATTAGATGGTTATTCTCTGTCAGACAGTTCCTAACAGAGGTGGAAGTGCAATAGACTTCAGATCAATAGGTCTCAGATTGTAATTTTTTGTCAACTTGAAATCAAACACTTTATGGTATGTTTTCAAAGAGATAGTTTTCTTTATTAGGTTATGTTGATCACAAGCTAAAATCTCCCTTATTAGACAATTTCTCAGGATCAAATCCTGGCGCCCCTTGAAATCAAGTACTTTCTCAGTGTTTCTTGAGAGAGGGAGTGCTCTGCAAAAATGTCCCTCATTAGATGGTTATTCTCTGTCAGACAGTTCCTAACAGAGGTGGAAGTGCAATAGACTTCAGATCAATAGGTCTCAGATTGTAATATATTTGTCATCTTGAAATCAAATACTTTATGGGTATGTTTTCAGAGAGAGAGTGTTCTTTATTAGTTTTTGTTGATCTCCAGCTATAATGTCCCTTATTAGACAATTTTTCTGCCTTTAGACATTTTATAGGAGAGGGGTATAGCTCAGTGGTAGAGCATTTGACTGCAGATCAAGAGGTCCCAGGTTCAAATCCTGATGCCCCCTTAAAATCAAGTTCTTTCAAAGAGTATTTTGAGGGTGGAGGACTCTTTTTTTCGAATATATTACTCAGGGAAAATTGTCCCTCATTAGACAATTTCTCACGTTCAAATCCTGGCACACCCTTGAAATCAAGTACTTTCTAAGTGTATCTTGAGAGAGGGAGTGCTCCTTTTTTGGTTATGTTACTCAGTCTAAAATGTCCCTCATTCAATGTTTTTTCTCTGTCAGACAGTTCCTAACAGAGGTGGAAGTGCAATAGACTTCAGATCAATAGGTCTCAGATTGTAATTTTTTTGTCAACTTGAAATCAAACACTTTATGGGTATGTTTTCAAAGAGAGAGTTTTCTTTATTAGGTTATGTTGATCACAAGCTAAAATCTCCCTTATTAGACCATTTCTCAGGATCAAATCCTGGCGCCCCCTTGAAATCAAGTACTTTCTAAGTGTTTCTTGAGAGAGGGAGTGCTCTGCAAAAATGTCCCTCATTAGATGGTTATTCTCTGTCAGACAGTTCCTAACAGAGGTGGAAGTGCAATAGACTTCAGATCAATAGGTCTCAGATTGTAATTTTTTTGTCAACTTGAAATCAAACACTTTATGGGTATGTTTTCAAAGAGAGAGTTTTCTTTATTAGGTTATGTTGATCACAAGCTAAAATCTCCCTTATTAGACAATTTCTCAGGATCAAATCCTGGCGCCCCCTTGAAATCAAGTACTTTCTCAGTGTTTCTTGAGAGAGGGAGTGCTCTGCAAAAATGTCCCTCATTAGATGGTTATTCTCTGTCAGACAGTTCCTAACAGAGGTGGAAGTGCAATAGACTTCAGATCAATAGGTCTCAGATTGTAATATATTTGTCATCTTGAAATCAAATACTTTATGGGTATGTTTTCAGAGAGAGAGTGTTCTTTATTAGTTTTTGTTGATCTCCAGCTATAATGTCCCTTATTAGACAATTTTTCTGCCTTTAGACATTTTATAGGAGAGGGGTATAGCTCAGTGGTAGAGCATTTGACTGCAGATCAAGAGGTCCCAGGTTCAAATCCTGATGCCCCCTTAAAATCAAGTTCTTTCAAAGAGTATTTTGAGGGTGGAGGACTCTTTTTTTCGAATATATTACTCAGGGAAAATTGTCCCTCATTAGACAATTTCTCACGTTCAAATCCTGGCACACCCTTGAAATCAAGTACTTTCTAAGTGTATCTTGAGAGAGGGAGTGCTCCTTTTTTGGTTATGTTACTCAGTCTAAAATGTCCCTCATTCAATGTTTTTCTCTGTCAGACAGTTCCTAACAGAGGTGGAAGTGCAATAGACTTCAGATCAATAGGTCTCAGATTGTAATTTTTTTGTCATCTTGAAATCAAATACTTTATGGGTATGTTTTCAAAGAGAGAGTTTTCTTTATTAGGTTATGTTGATCACAAGCTAAAATCTCCCTTATTAGACCATTTCTCAGGATCAAATCCTGGCGCCCCCTTGAAATCAAGTACTTTCTAAGTGTTTCTTGAGAGAGGGAGTGCTCTGCAAAAATGTCCCTCATTAGATGGTTATTCTCTGTCAGACAGTTCCTAACAGAGGTGGAAGTGCAATAGACTTCAGATCAATAGGTCTCAGATTGTAATTTTTTTGTCAACTTGAAATCAAACACTTTACGGGTATGTTTTCAAAGAGAGAGTTTTCTTTATTAGGTTATGTTGATCACAAGCTAAAATCTCCCTTATTAGACCATTTCTCAGGATCAAATCCTGGCGCCCCCTTGAAATCAAGTACTTTCTCAGTGTTTCTTGAGAGAGGGAGTGCTCTGCAAAAATGTCCCTCATTAGATGGTTATTCTCTGTCAGACAGTTCCTAACAGAGGTGGAAGTGCAATAGACTTCAGATCAATAGGTCTCAGATTGTAATTTTTTTGTCAACTTGAAATCAAACACTTTATGGGTATGTTTTCAAAGAGATAGTTTTCTTTATTAGGTTATGTTGATCACAAGCTAAAATCTCCCTTATTAGACAATTTCTCAGGATCAAATCCTGGCGCCCCCCTTGAAATCAAGTACTTTCTCAGTGTTTCTTGAGAGAGGGAGTGCTCTGCAAAAATGTCCCTCATTAGATGGTTATTCTCTGTCAGACAGTTCCTAACAGAGGTGGAAGTGCAATAGACTTCAGATCAATAGGTCTCAGATTGTAATATATTTGTCATCTTGAAATCAAATACTTTATGGGTATGTTTTCAGAGAGAGAGTGTTCTTTATTAGTTTTTGTTGATCTCCAGCTATAATGTCCCTTATTAGACAATTTTTCTGCCTTTAGACATTTTATAGGAGAGGGGTATAGCTCAGTGGTAGAGCATTTGACTGCAGATCAAGAGGTCCCAGGTTCAAATCCTGATGCCCCCTTAAAATCAAGTTCTTTCAAAGAGTATTTTGAGGGTGGAGGACTCTTTTTTCGAATATATTACTCAGGGAAAATTGTCCCTCATTAGACAATTTCTCACGTTCAAATCCTGGCACACCCTTGAAATCAAGTACTTTCTAAGTGTATCTTGAGAGAGGGAGTGCTCCTTTTTTGGTTATGTTACTCAGTCTAAAATGTCCCTCATTCAATGTTTTTCTCTGTCAGACAGTTCCTAACAGAGGTGGAAGTGCAATAGACTTCAGATCAATAGGTCTCAGATTGTAATTTTTTTGTCATCTTGAAATCAAATACTTTATGGGTATGTTTTCAAAGAGAGAGTTTTCTTTATTAGGTTATGTTGATCACAAGCTAAAATCTCCCTTATTAGACCATTTCTCAGGATCAAATCCTGGCGCCCCTTGAAATCAAGTACTTTCTAAGTGTTTCTTGAGAGAGGGAGTGCTCTGCAAAAATGTCCCTCATTAGATGGTTATTCTCTGTCAGACAGTTCCTAACAGAGGTGGAAGTGCAATAGACTTCAGATCAATAGGTCTCAGATTGTAATTTTTTTGTCAACTTGAAATCAAACACTTTATGGGTATGTTTTCAAAGAGAGAGTTTTCTTTATTAGGTTATGTTGATCACAAGCTAAAATCTCCCTTATTAGACCATTTCTCAGGATCAAATCCTGGCGCCCCCTTGAAATCAAGTACTTTCTCAGTGTTTCTTGAGAGAGGGAGTGCTCTGCAAAAATGTCCCTCATTAGATGGTTATTCTCTGTCAGACAGTTCCTAACAGAGGTGGAAGTGCAATAGACTTCAGATCAATAGGTCTCAGATTGTAATTTTTTTGTCAACTTGAAATCAAACACTTTATGGGTATGTTTTCAAAGAGATAGTTTTCTTTATTAGGTTATGTTGATCACAAGCTAAAATCTCCCTTATTAGACAATTTCTCAGGATCAAATCCTGGCGCCCCCTTGAAATCAAGTACTTTCTCAGTGTTTCTTGAGAGAGGGAGTGCTCTGCAAAAATGTCCCTCATTAGATGGTTATTCTCTGTCAGACAGTTCCTAACAGAGGTGGAAGTGCAATAGACTTCAGATCAATAGGTCTCAGATTGTAATATATTTGTCATCTTGAAATCAAATACTTTATGGGTATGTTTTCAGAGAGAGAGTGTTCTTTATTAGTTTTTGTTGATCTCCAGCTATAATGTCCCTTATTAGACAATTTTTCTGCCTTTAGACATTTTATAGGAGAGGGGGTATAGCTCAGTGGTAGAGCATTTGACTGCAGATCAAGAGGTCCCAGGTTCAAATCCTGATGCCCCCTTAAAATCAAGTTCTTTCAAAGAGTATTTTGAGGGTGGAGGACTCTTTTTTCGAATATATTACTCAGGGAAAATTGTCCCTCATTAGACAATTTCTCACGTTCAAATCCTGGCACACCCTTGAAATCAAGTACTTTCTAAGTGTATCTTGAGAGAGGGAGTGCTCCTTTTTTTATGGTTATGTTACTCAGTCTAAAATGTCCCTCATTCAATGTTTTTTCTCTGTCAGACAGTTCCTAACAGAGGTGGAAGTGCAATAGACTTCAGATCAATAGGTCTCAGATTGTAATTTTTTTGTCATCTTGAAATCAAATACTTTATGGGTATGTTTTCAAAGAGAGAGTTTTCTTTATTAGGTTATGTTGATCACAAGCTAAAATCTCCCTTATTAGACCATTTCTCAGGATCAAATCCTGGCGCCCCCTTGAAATCAAGTACTTTCTAAGTGTTTCTTGAGAGAGGGAGTGCTCTGCAAAAATGTCCCTCATTAGATGGTTATTCTCTGTCAGACAGTTCCTAACAGAGGTGGAAGTGCAATAGACTTCAGATCAATAGGTCTCAGATTGTAATTTTTTTGTCAACTTGAAATCAAACACTTTATGGGTATGTTTTCAAAGAGAGAGTTTTCTTTATTAGGTTATGTTGATCACAAGCTAAAATCTCCCTTATTAGACAATTTCTCAGGATCAAATCCTGGCGCCCCCTTGAAATCAAGTACTTTCTCAGTGTTTCTTGAGAGAGGGAGTGCTCTGCAAAAATGTCCCTCATTAGATGGTTATTCTCTGTCAGACAGTTCCTAACAGAGGTGGAAGTGCAATAGACTTCAGATCAATAGGTCTCAGATTGTAATATATTTGTCATCTTGAAATCAAATACTTTATGGGTATGTTTTCAGAGAGAGAGTGTTCTTTATTAGTTTTTGTTGATCTCCAGCTATAATGTCCCTTATTAGACAATTTTTCTGCCTTTAGACATTTTATAGGAGAGGGGGGTATAGCTCAGTGGTAGAGCATTTGACTGCAGATCAAGAGGTCCCAGGTTCAAATCCTGATGCCCCCTTAAAATCAAGTTCTTTCAAAGAGTATTTTGAGGGTGGAGGACTCTTTTTTTCGAATATATTACTCAGGGAAAATTGTCCCTCATTAGACAATTTCTCACGTTCAAATCCTGGCACACCCTTGAAATCAAGTACTTTCTAAGTGTATCTTGAGAGAGGGAGTGCTCCTTTTTTGGTTATGTTACTCAGTCTAAAATGTCCCTCATTCAATGTTTTTTCTCTGTCAGACAGTTCCTAACAGAGGTGGAAGTGCAATAGACTTCAGATCAATAGGTCTCAGATTGTAATTTTTTTGTCATCTTGAAATCAAATACTTTATGGGTATGTTTTCAAAGAGAGAGTTTTCTTTATTAGGTTATGTTGATCACAAGCTAAAATCTCCCTTATTAGACCATTTCTCAGGATCAAATCCTGGCGCCCCTTGAAATCAAGTACTTTCTAAGTGTTTCTTGAGAGAGGGAGTGCTCTGCAAAAATGTCCCTCATTAGATGGTTATTCTCTGTCAGACAGTTCCTAACAGAGGTGGAAGTGCAATAGACTTCAGATCAATAGGTCTCAGATTGTAATTTTTTTGTCAACTTGAAATCAAACACTTTATGGGTATGTTTTCAAAGAGAGAGTTTTCTTTATTAGGTTATGTTGATCACAAGCTAAAATCTCCCTTATTAGACCATTTCTCAGGATCAAATCCTGGCGCCCCCTTGAAATCAAGTACTTTCTCAGTGTTTCTTGAGAGAGGGAGTGCTCTGCAAAAATGTCCCTCATTAGATGGTTATTCTCTGTCAGACAGTTCCTAACAGAGGTGGAAGTGCAATAGACTTCAGATCAATAGGTCTCAGATTGTAATTTTTTTGTCAACTTGAAATCAAACACTTTATGGGTATGTTTTCAAAGAGATAGTTTTCTTTATTAGGTTATGTTGATCACAAGCTAAAATCTCCCTTATTAGACAATTTCTCAGGATCAAATCCTGGCGCCCCTTGAAATCAAGTACTTTCTCAGTGTTTCTTGAGAGAGGGAGTGCTCTGCAAAAATGTCCCTCATTAGATGGTTATTCTCTGTCAGACAGTTCCTAACAGAGGTGGAAGTGCAATAGACTTCAGATCAATAGGTCTCAGATTGTAATAGATTTGTCATCTTGAAATCAAATACTTTATGGGTATGTTTTCAGAGAGAGAGTGTTCTTTATTAGTTTTTGTTGATCTCCAGCTATAATGTCCCTTATTAGACAATTTTTCTGCCTTTCAATTTTTCTGCCTTTAGACATTTTATAGGAGAGGGGGTATAGCTCAGTGGTAGAGCATTTGACTGCAGATCAAGAGGTCCCAGGTTCAAATCCTGATGCCCCCTTAAAATCAAGTTCTTTCAAAGAGTATTTTGAGGGTAGAGGACTCTTTTTTCGAATATATTACTCAGGGAAAATTGTCCCTCATTAGACAATTTCTCACGTTCAAATCCTGGCGCCCCCTTGAAATCAAGTACTTTCTAAGTGTTTCTTGAGAGAGGGAGTGCTCTGCAAAAATGTCCCTCATTAGATGGTTATTCTCTGTCAGACAGTTCCTAACAGAGGTGGAAGTGCAATAGACTTCAGATCAATAGGTCTCAGATTGTAATTTTTTTGTCAACTTGAAATCAAATACTTTATGGGTATGTTTTCAGAGAGAGAGTGTTCTTTATTAGTTTTTGTTGATCTCCAGCTATAATGTCCCTTATTAGACATTGCCTTTATTTAGGTATTCAGTGGTAGAGCATTTGACTGCAGATCAAAGGTCCCAGGTTCAAATCCTGATGCCCCCTTCAAATCAAGTTCTTTTCAAAGTTTTTTGAGGTTATCACAAGCTAAAATCTCCCTTATTAGACAATTTCTCAGGATCAAATCCTGGCGCCCCCTTGAAATCAAGTACTTTCTCAGTGTTTCTTGAGAGAGGGACTGCTCTGCAAAAATGTCCCTCAGTAGATGATTTTTCTCTGTCAGACAGTTCCTAACAGAGGTGGAAGTGCAATAGACTTCAGATCAATAGGTCTCAGATTGTAAAATATTTTGTCATCTTGAAATCAAATACTTTATGGGTATGTTTTCAGAGAGAGAGTGTTCTTTATTAGTTTTTGTTGATCTCCAGCTATAATGTCCCTTATTAGACAATTTTTCTGCCTTTAGACAGTTTATAGCAGAGGGCTTTTGCTCAGCTGTAGAGCATTTGACTGCAGATCAAGAGGTCCCAGGTTAAAATCCTAATGCCCCCTTAATATCAAGTTCTTTCAAAGAGTATTTTGAGGGTAGAGGACTCTTTTTTCAAATATGTTACTCAGGGAAAATTGTCCCTCATTATACAATTTCTCACGTTCAAATCCTGGCACCCCCTTGAAATCAAGTACTTTCTAAGTGTGTATTGAGAGAGGGAGTGCTCCTTTTTTGGTTATGTTACTCAGTCTAAAATGTCCCTCATTCAATGTTTTTCTCTGTCAGACAGTTCCTAACAGAGGTGGAAGTGCAATAGACTTCAGATCAATAGGTCTCAGATTGTAATTTTTTTGTCAACTTGAAATCAAACACTTTATGGGTATGTTTTCAAAGAGAGAGTTTTCTTTATTAGGTTATGTTGATCACAAGCTAAAATCTCCCTTATTAGACCATTTCTCAGGATCAAATCCTGGCGCCCCCTTGAAATCAAGTACTTTCTAAGTGTTTCTTGAGAGAGGGAGTGCTCTGCAAAAATGTCCCTCATTAGATGGTTATTCTCTGTCAGACAGTTCCTAACAGAGGTGGAAGTGCAATAGACTTCAGATCAATAGGTCTCAGATTGTAATTTTTTTGTCAACTTGAAATCAAATACTTTATGGGTATGTTTTCAAAGAGAGAGTTTTCTTTATTAGGTTATGTTGATCACAAGCTAAAATCGCCCTTATTAGACCATTTCTCAGGATCAAATCCTGGCACACCCTTGAAATCAAGTACTTTCTAAGTGTATCTTGAGAGAGGGAGTGCTCCTTTTTTGGTTATGTTACTCAGTCTAAAATGTCCCTCATTCAATGTTTTTTCTCTGTCAGACAGTTCCTAACAGAGGTGGAAGTGCAATAGATTTCAGATCAATAGGTCTCAGATTGAATTTTTTTTGTCAACTGGAAATCAAACACTTTATGGGTATGTTTTCAAAGAGAGAGTTTTCTTTATTAGGTTATGTTGATCACAAGCTAAAATCTCCCTTATTAGACATTTCTCAGGATCAAATCCTGGCGCCCCCTTGAAATCAAGTACTTTCTCAGTGTTTCTTGAGAGAGGGAGTGCTCTGCAAAAATGTCCCTCATTAGATGGTTATTCTCTGTCAGACAGTTCCTAACAGAGGTGGAAGTGCAATAGACTTCAGATCAATAGGTCTCAGATTGTAATTTTTTTGTCAACTTGAAATCAAACACTTTATGGGTATGTTTTCAAAGAGATAGTTTTCTTTATTAGGTTATGTTGATCACAAGCTAAAATCTCCCTTATTAGACAATTTCTCAGGATCAAATCCTGGCGCCCCTTGAAATCAAGTACTTTCTCAGTGTTTCTTGAGAGAGGGAGTGCTCTGCAAAAATGTCCCTCATTAGATGGTTATTCTCTGTCAGACAGTTCCTAACAGAGGTGGAAGTGCAATAGACTTCAGATCAATAGGTCTCAGATTGTAATATATTTGTCATCTTGAAATCAAATACTTTATGGGTATGTTTTCAGAGAGAGAGTGTTCTTTATTAGTTTTTGTTGATCTCCAGCTATAATGTCCCTTATTAGACAATTTTTCTGCCTTTAGACAGTTTTATAGCAGAGGGGGTATAGCTCAGTGGTAGAGCATTTGACTGCAGATCAAGAGGTCCCAGGTTCAAATCCTGATGCCCCCTTAAAATCAAGTTCTTTCAAAGAGTATTTTGAGGGTAGAGGACTCTTTTTTCGAATATATTACTCAGGGAAAATTGTCCCTCATTAGACAATTTCTCACGTTCAAATCCTGGCACACCCTTGAAATCAAGTACTTTCTAAGTGTTTCTTGAGAGAGGGAGTGCTCCTTTTTGGTTATGTTACTCAGTCTAAAATGTCCCTCATTCAATGTTTTTCTCTGTCAGACAGTTCCTAACAGAGGTGGAAGTGCAATAGACTTCAGATCAATAGGTCTCAGATTGTAATTTTTTTGTCAACTTGAAATCAAACACTTTATGGGTATGTTTTCAAAGAGAGAGTTTTCTTTATTTGGTTATGTTGATCACAAGCTAAAATCTCCCTTATTAGACAATTTCTCAGGATCAAATCCTGGCGCCCCTTGAAATCAAGTACTTTCTCAGTGTTTCTTGAGAGAGGGAGTGCTCTGCAAAAATGTCCCTCATTAGATGGTTATTCTCTGTCAGACAGTTCCTAACAGAGGTGGAAGTGCAATAGACTTCAGATCAATAGGTCTCAGATTGTAATATATTTGTCATCTTGAAATCAAATACTTTATGGGTATGTTTTCAGAGAGAGAGTGTTCTTTATTAGTTTTTGTTGATCTCCAGCTATAATGTCCCTTATTAGACAATTTTTCTGCCTTTAGACATTTTATAGCAGGGGGTATAGCTCAGTGGTAGAGCATTTGACTGCAGATCAAGAGGTCCCAGGTTCAAATCCTGATGCCCCCTTAAAATCAAGTTCTTTCAAAGAGTATTTTGAGGGTAGAGGACTCTTTTTTTTGAATATATTACTCAGGGAAAATTGTCCCTCATTAGACAATTTCTCACGTTCAAATCCTGGCACACCCTTGAAATCAAGTACTTTCTAAGTGTATCTTGAGAGAGGGAGTGCTCCTTTTTTGGTTATGTTACTCAGTCTAAAATGTCCCTCATTCAATGTTTTTCTCTGTCAGACAGTTCCTAACAGAGGTGGAAGTGCAATAGACTTCAGATCAATAGGTCTCAGATTGTAATTTTTTTGTCAACTTGAAATCAAACACTTTATGGGTATATTTTCAAAGAGAGAGTTTTCTTTATTAGGTTATGTTGATCACAAGCTAAAATCTCCCTTATTAGAAAATTTCTCAGGATCAAATCCTGGTGCCCCCTTGAAATCAAGTACTTTCTCAGTGTTTCTTGAGAGAGGGACTGCTCTGCAAAAATGTCCCTCAGTAGATGATTTTTCTCTGTCAGACAGTTCCTAACAGAGGTGGAAGTGCAATAGACTTCAGATCAATAGGTCTCAGATTGTAAAATATTTGTCATCTTGAAATCAAATACTTTATGGGTATGTTTTCAGAGAGAGAGTGGTCTTTATTAGTTTTTGTTGATCTCCAGCTAAAATCTCCCTTATTAGACAATTTCTCACGTTCAAATCCTGGCACACCCTTGAAATATAGTACTTTCTAAGTGTATCTTGAGAGAGGGAGTGCTCCTTTTTTGGTTATGTTACTCAGTCTAAAATGTCCCTCATTCAATGTTTTTTCTCTGTCAGACAGTTCCTAACAGAGGTGGAAGTGCAATAGACTTCAGATCAATAGGTCTCAGATTGTAATTTTTTTGTCATCTTGAAATCAAATACTTTATGGGTATGTTTTCAGAGAGAGAGTGTTCTTTATTAGTTTTTGTTGATCTCCAGCTATAATGTCCCTTATTAGAGAATTTTTCTGCCTTTAGACATTTTATAGCAGAGGGGGTATAGCTCAGTGGTAGAGCATTTGACTGCAGATCAAGAGGTCCCAGATGCAAATCCTGATGCCCCCTTAAAATCAAGTTCTTTCAAAGAGTATTTTGAGGGTAGAGGACTCTTTTTCGAAAATGTTACACAGGGAAAATTGTCCCTCATTAGACAATTTCTCACGTTCAAATCCTGGCACACCCTTGAAATCAAGTACTTTCTAAGTGTATATTGAGAGAGGGAGTGCTCCTTTTTTGGTTATATTACTCAGTCTAAAATGTCCCTCATTCAATGTTTTTTCTCTGTCAGACAGTTCCTAACAGAGGTGGAAGTGCAATAGACTTCAGATCAATAGGTCTCAGATTGTAATTTTTTTGTCAACTTGAAATCAAACACTTTATGGGTATGTTTTCAAAGAGAGAGTTTTCTTTATTAGGTTATGTTGATCACAAGCTAAAATCTCCCTTATTAGACAATTTCTCAGGATCAAATCCTGGCGCCCCCTTGAAATCAAGTACTTTCTCAGTGTTTCTTGAGAGAGGGAGTGCTCTGCAAAAATGTCCCTCATTAGATGGTTATTCTCTGTCAGACAGTTCCTAACAGAGGTGGAAGTGCAATAGACTTCAGATCAATAGGTCTCAGATTGTAATATATTTGTCATCTTGAAATCAAATACTTTATGGGTATGTTTTCAGAGAGAGAGTGTTCTTTATTAGTTTTTGTTGATCTCCAGCTATAATGTCCCTTATTAGACAATTTTTCTGCCTTTAGACAGTTTATAGCAGAGGGGTATAGCTCAGTGGTAGAGCATTTGACTGCAGATCAAGAGGTCCCAGGTTCAAATCCTGATGCCCCCTTAATATCAAGTTCTTTCAAAGAGTATTTTGAGGGTAGAGGACTCTTTTTTCGAATATGTTACTCAGGGAAAATTGTCCCTCATTAGACAATTTCTCACGTTCAAATCCTGGCACACCCTTGAAATCAAGTACTTTCTAAGTGTATCTTGAGAGAGGGAGTGCTCCTTTTTTGGTTATGTTACTCAGTCTAAAATGTCCCTCATTCAATGTTTTTTCTCTGTCAGACAGTTCCTAACAGAGGTGGAAGTGCAATAGACTTCAGATCAATAGGTCTCAGATTGTAATTTTTTTGTCAACTTGAAATCAAACACTTTATGGGTATGTTTTCAAAGAGAGAGTTTTCTTTATTAGGTTATGTTGATCACAAGCTAAAATCTCCCTTATTAGACAATTTCTCAGGATCAAATCCTGGCGCCCCTTGAAATCAAGTACTTTCTCAGTGTTTCTTGAGAGAGGGAGTGCTCTGCAAAAATGTCCCTCATTAGATGGTTATTCTCTGTCAGACAGTTCCTAACAGAGGTGGAAGTGCAATAGACTTCAGATCAATAGGTCTCAGATTGTAATTTTTGTCATCTTGAAATCAAATACTTTATGGGTATGTTTTCAGAGAGAGAGTGTTCTTTATTAGTTTTTGTTGATCTCCAGCTATAATGTCCCTTATTAGACATTTTTCTGCCTTTAGACAGTTTACAGCAGAGGGGGTATAGCTCAGTGGTAGAGCATTTGACTGCAGATCAAAGGTCCTAGGTTCAAATCCTGATGCCCCCTTGAAATCAAGTTTTTTCAAAGTGTTTTTGAGGGAGAGGAGTGCTCTGCAAAAATGTCCCTCATTAGACAATTTCTCAGGTTCAAATCTCTTGAAATCAAGTACTTTCTAAGTTTTCTTGAAGAGGGGTGGAAAAATGTGCAATTAGATGGTTATTCTCTCAGATCAATAAGTGCAATCTTCAGATTGGTCTCAGATTGTAATATTTTTGTCATCTTGAATCAAATACTTTATGGGTATGTTTTCAGAGAGAGAGTGTTCTTTATTAGTTTTTGTTGATCTCCAGCTATAATGTCCCTTATTAGACAATTTTTCTGCCTTTAGACATTTTATAGGAGAGGGGGTATAGCTCAGTGGTAGAGCATTTGACTGCAGATCAAGAGGTCCCAGGTTCAAGTCCTGATGCCCCCTTAAAATCAAGTTCTTTCAAAGAGTATTCTGAGGGTAGAGGACTCTTTTTTCGAATATATTACTCAGGGAAAATTGTCCCTCATTAGACAATTTCTCAAGTTCAAATCCTGGCACACCCTTGAAATCAAGTACTTTCTCATTGTTTCTTGAGAGAGGGAGTGCTCCTTTTTGGTTATGTTACTCAGTCTAAAATGTCCCTCATTCAATGTTTTTCTCTGTCAGACAGTTCCTAACAGAGGTGGAAGTGCAATAGACTTCAGATCAATAGGTCTCAGATTGTAATTTTTTTGTCAACTTGAAATCAAACACTTTATGGGTATGTTTTCAAAGAGAGAGTTTTCTTTATTTGGTTATGTTGATCACAAGCTAAAATCTCCCTTATTAGACAATTTCTCAGGATCAAATCCTGGCGCCCCTTGAAATCAAGTACTTTCTAAGTGTTTCTTGAGAAAGGGAGTGCTCTGCAAAAATGTCCTTCATTAGATGGTTATTCTCTGTCAGACAGTTCCTAACAGAGGTGGAAGTGCAATAGACTTCAGATCAATAGGTCTCAGATTGTAATTTTTTTCAACTTGAAATCAAACACTTTATGGGTATGTTTTCAAAGAGAGAGTTTTCTTTATTAGGTTATGTTGATCACAAGCTAAAATCTCCCTTATTAGACAATTTCTCAGGATCAAATCCTGGCGCCCCTTGAAATCAAGTACTTTCTAAGTGTTTCTTGAGAGAGGGAGTGCTCTGCAAAAATGTCCCTCATTAGATGGTTTTTCGTCAGACAGTTCCTAACAGAGGTGGAAGTGCAATAGACTTCAGATCAATAGGTCTCAGATTGTAATTTTTTTGTCAACTTGAAATCAAACACTTTATGGGTATGTTTTCAAAGAGAGAGTTTTCTTTATTAGGTTATGTTGATCACAAGCTAAAATCTCCCTTATTAGACAATTTCTCAGGATCAAATCCTGGCGCCCCCTTGAAATCAAGTACTTTCTCAGTGTTTCTTGAGAGAGGGAGTGCTCTGCAAAAATGTCCCTCATTAGATGGTTATTCTCTGTCAGACAGTTCCTAACAGAGGTGGAAGTGCAATAGACTTCAGATCAATAGGTCTCAGATTGTAATATATTTGTCATCTTGAAATCAAATACTTTATGGGTATGTTTTCAGAGAGAGAGTGTTCTTTATTAGTTTTTGTTGATCTCCAGCTATAATGTCCCTTATTAGACAATTTTTCTGCCTTTAGACAGTTTATAGCAGAGGGGGTATAGCTCAGTGGTAGAGCATTTGACTGCAGATCAAGAGGTCCCAGGTTCAAATCCTGATGCCCCCTTAAAATCAAGTTCTTTCAAAGAGTATTTTGAGGGTAGAGGACTCTTTTTTTTCGAATATATTACTCAGGGAAAATTGTCCCTCATTAGACAATTTCTCACGTTCAAATCCTGGCACACCCTTGAAATCAAGTACTTTCTAAGTGTATCTTGAGAGAGGGAGTGCTCCTTTTTTGGTTATGTTACTCAGTCTAAAATGTCCCTCATTCAATGTCTCTGACAGTTCCTAACAGAGGTGGAAGTGCAATAGACTTCAGATCAATAGGTCTCAGATTGTAATTTTTTTGTCAACTTGAAATCAAACACTTTATGGGTATGTTTTCAAAGAGAGAGTTTTCTTTATTAGGTTATGTTGATCACAAGCTAAAATCTCCCTTATTAGACAATTTCTCAGGATCAAATCCTGGCGCCCCCTTGAAATCAAGTACTTTCTCAGTGTTTCTTGAGAGAGGGAGTGCTCTGCAAAAATGTCCCTCATTAGATGGTTATTCTCTGTCAGACAGTTCCTAACAGAGGTGGAAGTGCAATAGACTTCAGATCAATAGGTCTCAGATTGTAATTTTTTTGTCAACTTGAAATCAAACACTTTATGGGTATGTTTTCAAAGAGAGAGTTTTCTTTATTAGGTTATGTTGATCACAAGCTAAAATCTCCCTTATTAGACAATTTCTCAGGATCAAATCCTGGCGCCCCCTTGAAATCAAGTACTTTCTCAGTGTTTCTTGAGAGAGGGAGTGCTCTGCAAAAATGTCCCTCATTCAATGTTTTTTCTCTGTCAGACAGTTCCTAACAGAGATGGAAGTGCAATAGACTTCAGATCAATAGGTCTCAGATTGTAATTTTTTTGTCAACTTGAAATCAAACACTTTTTGGGTATGTTTTCAAAGAGAGAGTTTTCTTTATTAGGTTATGTTGATCACAAGCTAAAATCTCCCTTATTAGACAATTTCTCAGGATCAAATCCTGGCGCCCCCTTGAAATCAAGTACTTTCTCAGTGTTTCTTGAGAGAGGGAGTGCTCTGCAAAAATGTCCCTCATTAGATGGTTATTCTCTGTCAGACAGTTCCTAACAGAGGTGGAAGTGCAATAGACTTCAGATCAATAGGTCTCAGATTGTAATATATTTGTCATCTTGAAATCAAATACTTTATGGGTATGTTTTCAGAGAGAGAGTGTTCTTTATTAGTTTTTGTTGATCTCCAGCTATAATGTCCCTTATTAGACAATTTTTCTGCCTTTAGACAGTTTATAGCAGAGGGGGTATAGCTCAGTGGTAGAGCATTTGACTGCAGATCAAGAGGTCCCAGGTTCAAATCCTGATGCCCCCTTAAAATCAAGTTCTTTCAAAGAGTATTTTGAGGGTAGAGGACTCTTTTTTTTGAATATATTACTCAGGGAAAATTGTCCCTCATTAGACAATTTCTCACGTTCAAATCCTGGCACACCCTTGAAATCAAGTACTTTCTAAGTGTATCTTGAGAGAGGGAGTGCTCCTTTTTTGGTTATGTTACTCAGTCTAAAATGTCCCTCATTCAATGTTTTTCTCTGTCAGACAGTTCCTAACAGAGGTGGAAGTGCAATAGACTTCAGATCAATAGGTCTCAGATTGTAATTTTTTTGTCAACTTGAAATCAAACACTTTATGGGTATGTTTTCAAAGAGAGAGTTTTCTTTATTTGGTTATGTTGATCACAAGCTAAAATCTCCCTTATTAGACAATTTCTCAGGATCAAATCCTGGCGCCCCTTGAAATCAAGTACTTTCTAAGTGTTTCTTGAGAAAGGGAGTGCTCTGCAAAAATGTCCTTCATTAGATGGTTATTCTCTGTCAGACAGTTCCTAACAGAGGTGGAAGTGCAATAGACTTCAGATCAATAGGTCTCAGATTGTAATTTTTTGTCAACTTGAAATCAAACACTTTATGGGTATGTTTTCAAAGAGAGAGTTTTCTTTATTAGGTTATGTTGATCACAAGCTAAAATCTCCCTTATTAGACAATTTCTCAGGATCAAATCCTGGCGCCCCTTGAAATCAAGTACTTTCTAAGTGTTTCTTGAGAGAGGGGGTGCTCCTTTTTTGGTTATGTTACTCAGTCTAAAATGTCCCTCATTAGATGATTTTTCTCTGTCAGACAGTTCCTAACAGAGGTGGAAGTGCAATAGACTTCAGATCAATAGGTCTCAGATTGTAATTTTTTTGTCAACTTGAAATCAAACACTTTATGGGTATGTTTTCAAAGAGAGAGTTTTCTTTATTAGGTTATGTTGATCACAAGCTAAAATCTCCCTTTTTAGACAATTTCTCAGGATCAAATCCTGGCGCCCCCTTGAAATCAAGTACTTTCTCAGTGTTTCTTGAGAGAGGGAGTGCTCTGCAAAAATGTCCCTCATTAGATGGTTATTCTCTGTCAGACAGTTCCTAACAGAGGTGGAAGTGCAATAGACTTCAGATCAATAGGTCTCAGATTGTAATATATTTGTCATCTTGAAATCAAATACTTTATGGGTATGTTTTCAGAGAGAGAGTGTTCTTTATTAGTTTTTGTTGATCTCCAGCTATAATGTCCCTTATTAGACAATTTTTCTGCCTTTAGACAGTTTATAGCAGAGGGGGTATAGCTCAGTGGTAGAGCATTTGACTGCAGATCAAGAGGTCCCAGGTTCAAATCCTGATGCCCCCTTAAAATCAAGTTCTTTCAAAGAGTATTTTGAGGGTAGAGGACTCTTTTTTCGAATATGTTACTCAGGGAAAATTGTCTCTCAATAGACAATATCTCACGTTCAAATCCTGGCACAACCTTGAAATCAAGTACTTTCTAAGTGTATGTTGAGAGAGGGAGTGCTCCTTTTTTGGTTATGTTACTCAGTCTAAAATGTCCCTCATTCAATGTCTCTGACAGTTCCTAACAGAGGTGGAAGTGCAATAGACTTCAGATCAATAGGTCTCAGATTGTAATTTTTTTGTCAACTTGAAATCAAACACTTTATGGGTATGTTTTCAAAGAGAGAGTTTTCTTTATTAGGTTATGTTGATCACAAGCTAAAATCTCCCTTATTAGACAATTTCTCAGGATCAAATCCTGGCGCCCCCTTGAAATCAAGTACTTTCTAAGTGTTTCTTGAGAGAGGGAGTGCTCTGCAAAAAAGTCCCTCATTAGATGGTTATTCTCTGTCAGACAGTTCCTAACAGAGGTGGAAGTGCAATAGACTTCAGATCAATAGGTCTCAGATTGTAATTTTTTGTCAACTTGAAATCAAACACTTTATGGGTATGTTTTCAAAGAGAGAGTTTTCTTTATTTGGTTATGTTGATCACAAGCTAAAATCTCCCTTATTAGACAATTTCTCAGGATCAAATCCTGGCACCCCTTGAAATCAAGTACTTTCTAAGTGTATCTTGAGAGAGGGAGTGCTCTGCAAAAATGTCCCTCATTCAATGTTTTTTCTCTGTCAGACAGTTCCTAACAGAGATGGAAGTGCAATAGACTTCAGATCAATAGGTCTCAGATTGTAATTTTTTTGTCAACTTGAAATCAAACACTTTATGGGTATGTTTTCAAAGAGAGAGTTTTCTTTATTAGGTTATGTTGATCACAAGCTAAAATCTCCCTTATTAGACAATTTCTCAGGATCAAATCCTGGCGCCCCCTTGAAATCAAGTACTTTCTCAGTGTTTCTTGAGAGAGGGAGTGCTCTGCAAAAATGTCCCTCATTAGATGGTTATTCTCTGTCAGACAGTTCCTAACAGAGGTGGAAGTGCAATAGACTTCAGATCAATAGGTCTCAGATTGTAATATATTTGTCATCTTGAAATCAAATACTTTATGGGTATGTTTTCAGAGAGAGAGTGTTCTTTATTAGTTTTTGTTGATCTCCAGCTATAATGTCCCTTATTAGACAATTTTTCTGCCTTTAGACAGTTTATAGCAGAGGGGTATAGCTCAGTGGTAGAGCATTTGACTGCAGATCAAGAGGTCCCAGGTTCAAATCCTGATGCCCCCTTAAAATCAAGTTCTTTAAAGAGTATTTTGAGGGTAGAGGACTCTTTTTTTTGAATATATTACTCAGGGAAAATTGTCCCTCATTAGACAATTTCTCACGTTCAAATCCTGGCACACCCTTGAAATCAAGTACTTTCTAAGTGTATCTTGAGAGAGGGAGTGCTCCTTTTTTGGTTATGTTACTCAGTCTAAAATGTCCCTCATTCAATGTTTTTCTCTGTCAGACAGTTCCTAACAGAGGTGGAAGTGCAATAGACTTCAGATCAATAGGTCTCAGATTGTAATTTTTTTGTCAACTTGAAATCAAACACTTTATGGGTATGTTTTCAAAGAGAGAGTTTTCTTTTTATTAGGTTATGTTGATCACAAGCTAAAATCTCCCTTATTAGACAATTTCTCAGGATCAAATCCTGGCGCCCCCCCCTTGAAATCAAGTACTTTCTAAGTGTTTCTTGAGAGAGGGAGTGCTCTGCAAAAATGTCCCTCATTAGATGGTTATTCTCTGTCAGACAGTTCCTAACAGAGGTGGAAGTGCAATAGACTTCAGATCAATAGGTCTCAGATTGTAATTGTGTCAACTTGAAATCAAACACTTTATGGGTATGTTTTCAAAGAGAGAGTTTTCTTTATTTGGTTATGTTGATCAATCATTAGACAATTTCTCACTTTCAAATCCTGGCACACCCTTGAAATCAAGTACTTTCTAAGTGTTTCTTGAGAGAGGGAGTGCTCCTTTTTTGGTTATGTTAGTCATTCAATGTTTTTCTCTGTCAGACAGTTCCTAACAGAGGTGGAAGTTAGACTTAGATCAATAGGTCTCAGATTGTAATTTTTTTGTCAACTTGAAATCAAACACTTTATTATGACAATTTTCTTTATTAGGTTATGTTTATCAAAGCTAAAATCTCCCTTATTAGACAATTTCTCAGGATCAAATCCTGGCGCCCCTTGAAATCAAGTACTTTCTCAGTGTTTCTTGAGAGAGGGAGTGCTCTGCAAAAATGTCCCTCATTAGATGGTTATTCTCTGTCAGACAGTTCCTAACAGAGGTGGAAGTGCAATAGACTTCAGATCAATAGGTCTCAGATTGTAATTTTTTTGTCAACTTGAAATCAAACACTTTCTGGGTATGTTTTCAAAGAGAGAGTTTTCTTTATTAGTTTTTGTTGATCTCCAGCTATAATGTCCCTTATTAGACAATTTTTCTGCCTTTAGACAGTTTATAGCAGAGGGGGTATAGCTCAGTGGTAGAGCATTTGACTGCAGATCAAGAGGTCCCAGGTTCAAATCCTGATGCCCCCTTATAATCAAGTTCTTTCAAAGAGTATTTTGAGGGTAGAGGACTCTTTTTTCGAATATATTACTCAGGGAAAATTGTCCCTCATTAGACAATTTCTCACGTTCAAATCCTGGCACACCCTTGAAATCAAGTACTTTCTAAGTGTATCTTGAGAGAGGGAGTGCTCCTTTTTTGGTTATGTTACTCAGTCTAAAATGTCCCTCATTCAATGTTTTTTCTCTGTCAGACAGTTCCTAACAGAGGTGGAAGTGCAATAGACTTCAGATCAATAGGTCTCAGATTGTAATTTTTTTGTCAACTTGAAATCAAACACTTTATGGGTATGTTTTCAAAGAGAGAGTTTTCTTTATTAGGTTATGTTGATCACAAGCTAAAATCTCCCTTATTAGACAATTTCTCAGGATCAAATCCTGGCGCCCCCTTGAAATCAAGTACTTTCTCAGTGTTTCTTGAGAGAGGGAGTGCTCTGCAAAAATGTCCCTCATTAGATGGTTTTTCTCTGTCAGACAGTTCCTAACAGAGGTGGAAGTGCAATAGACTTCAGATCAATAGGTCTCAGATTGTAATTTTTTTGTCAACTTGAAATCAAACACTTTATGGGTATGTTTTCAAAGAGAGAGTTTTCTTTATTTGGTTATGTTGATCACAAGCTAAAATCTCCCTTATTAGACAATTTCTCAGGATCAAATCCTGGCGCCCCTTGAAATCAAGTACTTTCTAAGTGTTTCTTGAGAGAGGGAGTGCTCTGCAAAAATGTCCCTCATTCAATGTTTTTTCTCTGTCAGACAGTTCCTAACAGAGGTGGAAGTGCAATAGACTTCAGATCAATAGGTCTCAGATTGTAATTTTTTTGTCAACTTGAAATCAAACACTTTATGGGTATGTTTTCAAACAGAGAGTTTTTTTTATTTGGTTATGTTGATCACAAGCTAAAATCTCCCTTATTAGACAATTTCTCAGGATCAAATCCTGGCGCACCCTTGAAATCAAGTACTTTCTCAGTGTTTCTTGAGAGAGGGAGTGCTCTGCAAAAATGTCCCTCATTAGATGGTTATTCTCTGTCAGACAGTTCCTAACAGAGGTGGAAGTGCAATAGACTTCAGATCAATAGGTCTCAGATTGTAATATATTTGTCATCTTGAAATCAAATACTTTATGGGTATGTTTTCAGAGAGAGAGTGTTCTTTATTAGTTTTTGTTGATCTCCAGCTATAATGTCCCTTATTAGACAATTTTTCTGCCTTTAGACAGTTTATAGGAGAGGGGGTATAGCTCAGTGGTAGAGCATTTGACTGCAGATCAAGAGGTCCCGGGTTCAAATCCTGATGCTCCCTTAAATTCAAGTTCTTTCAAAGAGTATTTTGAGGGTAGAGGACTCTTTTTTTGAATATATTACTCAGGGAAAATTGTCCCTCATTAGACAATTTCTCACGTTCAAATCCTGGCACACCCTTGAAATCAAGTACTTTCTAAGTGTATCTTGAGAGAGGGAGTGCTCCTTTTTTGGTTATGTTACTCAGTCTAAAATGTCCCTCATTCAATGTTTTTCTCTGTCAGACAGTTCCTAACAGAGGTGGAAGTGCAATAGACTTCAGATCAATAGGTCTCAGATTGTAATTTTTTTGTCAACTTGAAATCAAACACTTTATGGGTATGTTTTCAAAGAGAGAGTTTTCTTTATTTGGTTATGTTGATCACAAGCTAAAATCTCCCTTATTAGACAATTTCTCAGGATCAAATCCTGGCGCCCCTTGAAATCAAGTACTTTCTAAGTGTTTCTTGAGAAAGGGAGTGCTCTGCAAAAATGTCCTTCATTAGATGGTTATTCTCTGTCAGACAGTTCCTAACAGAGGTGGAAGTGCAATAGACTTCAGATCAATAGGTCTCAGATTGTAATATATTTGTCATCTTGAAATCAAATACTTTATGGGTATGTTTTCAAAGAGAGAGTTTTCTTTATTAGGTTTTGTTGATCTCCAGCTATAATGTCCCTTATTAGACAATTTTTCTGCCTTTAGACAGTTTATAGGCAGAGGGGGTATAGCTCAGTGGTAGAGCATTTGACTGCAGATCAAGAGGTCCCGGGTTCAAATCCTGATGCTCCCTTAAATTCAAGTTCTTTCAAAGAGTATTTTGAGGGTAGAGGACTCTTTTTTTGAATATATTACTCAGGGAAAATTGTCCCTCATTAGACAATTTCTAACGTTCAAATCCTGGCACACCCTTGAAATCAAGTACTTTCTAAGTGTATCTTGAGAGAGGGAGTGCTCCTTTTTTGGTTATGTTACTCAGTCTAAAATGTCCCTCATTCAATGTTTTTTCTCTGTCAGACAGTTCCTAACAGAGGTGGAAGTGCAATAGACTTCAGATCAATAGGTCTCAGATTGTAATATATTTGTCATCTTGAAATCAAATACTTTATGGGTATGTTTTCAAAGAGAGAGTTTTCTTTATTAGGTTATGTTGATCACAAGCTATAATGTCCCTTATTAAACCATTTCTCAGGATCAAATCCTGGCGCCCCCTTGAAATCAAGTACTTTCTCAGTGTTTCTTGAGAGAGGGAGTGCTCTTTTTGGTTAACTCAGTCTAAAATGTCCCTCATTCAATGTTTTTCTCTGTCAGACAGTTCCTAACAGAGGTGGAAGTGCAATAGACTTCAGATCAATAGGTCTCAGATTGTAATTTTTTTGTCAACTTGAAATCAAACACTTTATGGGTATGTTTTCAAAGAGAGAGTTTTCTTTATTAGGTTATGTTGATCACAAGCTAAAATCTCCCTTATTAGACAATTTCTCAGGATCAAATCCTGGCGCCCCCTTGAAATCAAGTACTTTCTCAGTGTTTCTTGAGAGAGGGAGTGCTCTGCAAAAATGTCCCTCATTAGATGGTTATTCTCTGTCAGACAGTTCCTAACAGAGGTGGAAGTGCAATAGACTTCAGATCAATAGGTCTCAGATTGTAATATATTTGTCATCTTGAAATCAAATACTTTATGGGTATGTTTTCAGAGAGAGAGTGTTCTTTATTAGTTTTTGTTGATCTCCAGCTATAATGTCCCTTATTAGACAATTTTTCTGCCTTTAGACAGTTTATAGCAGAGGGGGTATAGCTCAGTGGTAGAGCATTTGACTGCAGATCAAGAGGTCCCAGGTTCAAATCCTGATGCCCCCTTAAATTCAAGTTCTTTCAAAGAGTATTTTGAGGGTAGAGGACTCTTTTTTTGAATATATTACTCAGGGAAAATTGTCCCTCATTAGACAATTTCTCACGTTCAAATCCTGGCACACCCTTGAAATCAAGTACTTTCTAAGTGTATCTTGAGAGAGGGAGTGCTCCTTTTTGCAAAAATGTCCCTCATTCAATGTTTTTTCTCTGTCAGACAGTTCCTAACAGAGATGGAAGTGCAATAGACTTCAGATCAATAGGTCTCAGATTGTAATTTTTTGTCAACTTGAAATCAAACACTTTATGGGTACGTTTTCAAAGAGAGAGTTTTCTTTAGTTGGTCATGTTGATCACAAGCTAAAATCTCCCTTATTAGACAATTTCTCAGGATCAAATCCTGGCGCCCCCTTGAAATCAAGTACTTTCTCAGTGTTTCTTGAGAGAGGGAGTGCTCTGCAAAAATGTCCCTCATTCAATGTTTTTTCTCTGTCAGACAGTTCCTAACAGAGATGGAAGTGCAATAGACTTCAGATCAATAGGTCTCAGATTGTAATATTTTTGTCAACTTGAAATCAATCACTTTATGGGTATGTTTTCAAAGACAGAGTTTTCTTTATTGGGTTCTGTTGATCACAAGCTAAAATCTCCCTTAATAGACAATTTCTCACTTTCAAATCCTGGCGCCCCCTTGAAATCAAGTCCTTTCTAAGTGTATCTTGAGAGAGGGAGTGCTCCTTTTTTGGTTATGTTACTCAGTCTAAAATGTCCCTCATTCAATGTTTTTTCTCTGTCAGACAGTTCCTAACAGAGGTGGAAGTGCAATAGACTTCAGATCAATAGGTCTCAGATTGTAATTTTTTTGTCAACTTGAAATCAAACACTTTATGGGTATGTTTTCAAAGAGAGAGTTTTCTTTATTAGGTTATGTTGATCACAAGCTAAAATCTCCCTTATTAGACAATTTCTCAGGATCAAATCCTGGCGCCCCCTTGAAATCAAGTACTTTCTCAGTGTTTCTTGAGAGAGGGAGTGCTCTGCAAAAATGTCCCTCATTAGATGGTTATTCTCTGTCAGACAGTTCCTAACAGAGGTGGAAGTGCAATAGACTTCAGATCAATAGGTCTCAGATTGTAATATATTTGTCATCTTGAAATCAAATACTTTATGGGTATGTTTTCAGAGAGAGAGTGTTCTTTATTAGTTTTTGTTGATCTCCAGCTATAATGTCCCTTATTAGACAATTTTTCTGCCTTTAGACAGTTTATAGCAGAGGGGGTATAGCTCAGTGGTAGAGCATTTGACTGCAGAATATGAGGTCCCAGGTTCAAATCCTGATGCCCCTTAAAATCAAGTTCTTTCAAAGAGTATTTTGAGGGTAGAGGACTCTATTTTTGAATATGTTACTCAGGGAAAATTGTCCCTCATTAGACAATTTCTCACGTTCAAATCCTGACACACCCTTGAAATCAAGTACTTTCTAAGTGTATCTTGAGAGAGGGAGTGCTCCTTTTTTGTTTATGTTACTCAGTCTAAAATGTCCCTCATTCAATGTTTTTTCTCTGTCAGACAGTTCCTAACAGAGATGGAAGTGCAATAGACTTCAGATCAATAGGTCTCAGATTGTAATTTTTTGTCAACTTGAAATCAAACACTTTATGGGTATGTTTTCAAAGAGAGAGTTTTCTTTATTAGGTTATGTTGATCACAAGCTAAAATCTCCCTTATTAGACAATTTCTCAGGATCAAATCCTGGCGCCCCCTTGAAATCAAGTACTTTCTCAGTGTTTCTTGAGAGAGGGAGTGCTCTGCAAAAATGTCCCTCATTAGATGGTTATTCTCTGTCAGACAGTTCCTAACAGAGGTGGAAGTGCAATAGACTTCAGATCAATAGGTCTCAGATTGTAATATATTTGTCATCTTGAAATCAAATACTTTATGGGTATGTTTTCAGAGAGAGAGTGTTTTATTAGTTTTTGTTGATCTCCAGCTATAATGTCCCTTATTAGACAATTTTTCTGCCTTTAGACAGTTTATAGCAGAGGGGGTATAGCTCAGTGGTAGAGCATTTGACTGCAGATCAAGAGGTCTCAGGTTCAAATCCTGATGCCCCCTTAAAATCAAGTTCTTTCAAAGAGTATTTTGAGGGTAGAGGACTCTTTTTTCGAATATATTACTCAGGGAAAATTGTCCCTCATTAGACAATTTCTCACGTTCAAATCCTGGCACACCCTTGAAATCAAGTACTTTCTAAGTGTTTCTTGAGAGAGGGAGTGCTCTGCAAAAATGTCCCTCATTAGATGATTTTTCTCTGTCAGACAGTTCCTAACAGAGGTGGAAGTGCAATAGACTTCAGATCAATAGGTCTCAGATTGTAATTTATTTGTCATCTTGAAATCAAATACTTTATGGGTATGTTTTCAAAGAGAGAGTTTTCTTTATTAGGTTATGTTGATCACAAGCTAAAATCTCCCTTATTAGACAATTTCTCAGGATCAAATCCTGGCGCCCCCTTGAAATCAAGTACTTTCTAAGTGTTTCTTGAGAGAGGGAGTGCTCTGCAAAAATGTCCCTCATTAGATGGTTATTCTCTGTCAGACAGTTCCTAACAGAGGTGGAAGTGCAATAGACTTCAGATCAATAGGTCTCAGATTGTAATTTTTTTGTCAACTTGAAATCAAACACTTTATGGGTATGTTTTCAAAGAGAGAGTTTTCTTTATTTGGTTATGTTGATCACAAGCTAAAATCTCCCTTATTAGACAATTTCTCAGGTTCAAATCCTGGCGCCCCCTTGAAATCAAGTACTTTCTAAGTGTATCTTGAGAGAGGGAGTGCTCCTTTTTTGGTTATGTTACTCAGTCTAAAATGTCCCTCATTCAATGTTTTTTCTCTGTCAGACAGTTCCTAACAGAGGTGGAAGTGCAATAGACTTCAGATCAATAGGTCTCAGATTGTAATTTTTTTTGTCAACTTGAAATCAAACACTTTATGGGTATGTTTTCAAAGAGAGAGTTTTCTTTATTAGGTTATGTTGATCACAAGCTAAAATCTCCCTTATTAGACAATTTCTCAGGATCAAATCCTGGCGCCCCCTTGAAATCAAGTACTTTCTCAGTGTTTCTTGAGAGAGGGAGTGCTCTGCAAAAATGTCCCTCATTAGATGGTTATTCTCTGTCAGACAGTTCCTAACAGAGGTGGAAGTGCAATAGACTTCAGATCAATAGGTCTCAGATTGTAATATATTTGTCATCTTGAAATCAAATACTTTATGGGTATGTTTTCAGAGAGAGAGTGGTCTTTATTAGTTTTTGTTGATCTCCAGCTATAATGTCCCTTATTAGACAATTTTTCTGCCTTTAGACAGTTTATAGCAGAGGGGGTATAGCTCAGTGGTAGAGCATTTGACTGCAGATCAAGAGGTCCCAGGTTCAAATCCTGATGCCCCCTTAAAATCAAGTTCTTTCAAAGAGTATTTTGAGGGTAGAGGACTCTTTTTTTGAATATATTACTCAGGGAAAATTGTCCCTCATTAGACAATTTCTCACGTTCAAATCCTGGCACACCCTTGAAATCAAGTACTTTCTAAGTGTTTCTTGAGAGAGGGAGTGCTCCTTTTTTGGTTATGTTACTCAGTCTAAAATGTCCCTCATTCAATGTTTTTCTCTGTCAGACAGTTCCTAACAGAGATGGAAGTGCAATAGACTTCAGATCAATAGGTCTCAGATTGTAATTTTTTGTCAACTTGAAATCAAACACTTTATGGGTATGTTTTCAAAGAGAGAGTTTTCTTTATTAGGTTATGTTGATCACAAGCTAAAATCTCCCTTATTAGACAATTTCTCAGGATCAAATCCTGGCGCCCCCTTGAAATCAAGTACTTTCTCAGTGTTTCTTGAGAGAGGGAGTGCTCTGCAAAAATGTCCCTCATTAGATGGTTATTCTCTGTCAGACAGTTCCTAACAGAGGTGGAAGTGCAATAGACTTCAGATCAATAGGTCTCAGATTGTAATATATTTGTCATCTTGAAATCAAATACTTTATGGGTATGTTTTCAGAGAGAGAGTGTTCTTTATTAGTTTTTGTTGATCTCCAGCTATAATGTCCCTTATTAGACCATTTTTCTGCCTTTAGACAGTTTATAGCAGAGGGGGTATAGCTCAGTGGTAGAGCATTTGACTGCAGATCAAGAGGTCTTAGGTTCAAATCCTGATGCCCCCTTAAAATCAAGTTTGTTCAAAGAGTATTTTGAGGGTAGAGGACTCTTTTTTGAATATATTACTCAGTGAAAATTGTCCCTCAATAGACAATTTCTCACGTTCAAATCCTGGCACACCCTTGAAATCAAGTACTTTCTAAGTGTTTCTTGAGAGAGGGAGTGCTCCTTTTTTGGTTATGTTACTCAGTCTAAAATGTCCCTCATTCAATGTTTTTTCTCTGTCAGACAGTTCCTAACAGAGATGGAAGTGCAATAGACTTCAGATCAATAGGTCTCAGATTGTAATTTTTTTGTCAACTTGAAATCAAACACTTTATGGGTATGTTTTCAAAGAGAGAGTTTTCTTTATTAGGTTATGTTGATCACAAGCTAAAATCTCCCTTATTAGACAATTTCTCAGGATCAAATCCTGGCGCCCCCTTGAAATCAAGTACTTTCTCAGTGTTTCTTGAGAGAGGGAGTGCTCTGCAAAAATGTCCCTCATTAGATGGTTATTCTCTGTCAGACAGTTCATAACAGAGGTGGAAGTGCAATAGACTTCAGATCAATAGGTCTCAGATTGTAATATATTTGTCATCTTGAAATCAAATACTTTATGGGTATGTTTTCAGAGAGAGAGTGGTCTTTATTAGTTTTTGTTGATCTCCAGCTATAATGTCCCTTATTAGACAATTTTTCTGCCTTTAGACAGTTTATGGCAGAGGGGGTATAGCTCAGTGGTAGAGCATTTGACTGCAGATCAAGAGGTCCCAGGTTCAAATCCTGATGCCCCCTTAAAATCAAGTTCTTTCAAAGAGTATTTTGAGGGTAGAGGACTCTTTTTTTGAATATATTACTCAGGGAAAATTGTCCCTCAATAGACAATTTCTCACGTTCAAATCCTGGCACACCCTTGAAATCAAGTACTTTCTAAGTGTATCTTGAGAGAGGGAGTGCTCCTTTTTTGGTTATGTTACTCAGTCTAAAATGTCCCTCATTCAATGTTTTTTCTCTGTCAGACAGTTCCTAACAGAGGTGGAAGTGCAATAGACTTCAGATCAATAGGTCTCAGATTGTAATTTTTTGGTCAACTTGAAAGCAAACACTTTATGGGTATGTTTTCAAAGAGAGAGTTTTCTTCATCAGGTTATGTTGATCACAAGCTAAAATCTCCCTTATTAGACAATTTCTCAGGATCAAATCCTGGCGCCCCCTTGAAATCAAGTACTTTCTAAGTGTTTCTTGAGAGAGGGAGTGCTCTGCAAAAATGTCCCTCATTAGATGGTTATTCTCTGTCAGACAGTTCCTAACAGAGGTGGAAGTGCAATAGACTTCAGATCAATAGGTCTCAGATTGTAATTTTCGTGTCAACTTGAAATCAAACACTTTATGGGTATGTTTTCAAAGAGAGAGTTTTCTTTATTAGGTTATGTTGATCACAAGCTAAAATCTCCCTTATTAGACAATTTCTCACGATCAAATCCTGGCACACCCTTGAAATCAAGTACTTTCTAAGTGTATCTTGAGAGAGGGAGTGCTCTTTTTTTGGTTATGTTACTCAGTCTAAAATGTCCCTCATTCAATGTTTTTTCTCTGTCAGACAGTTCTAACAGAGGTGGAAGTGCAATAGACTTCAGATCAATAGGTCTCAGATTGTAATTTTTTGTCAACTTGAAATCAAACACTTTATGGGTATGTTTTCAAAGAGAGAGTTTTCTTTATTAGGTTATGTTGATCACAAGCTAAAATCTCCCTTATTAGACAATTTCTCAGGATCAAATCCTGGCGCCCCTTGAAATCAAGTACTTTCTAAGTGTTTCTTGAGAAAGGGAGTGCTCTGCAAAAATGTCCCTCATTAGATGGTTATTCTCTGTCAGACAGTTCCTAACAGAAGTGGAAGTGCAATAGACTTCAGATCAATAGGTCTCAGATTGTAATATATTTGTCATCTTGAAATCAAATACTTTATGGGTATGTTTTCAGAGAGAGAGTGTTCTTTATTAGTTTTTGTTGATCTCCAGCTATAATGTCCCTTATTAGACAATTTTTCTGCCTTTAGACAGTTTATGGCAGAGGGGGTATAGCTCAGTGGTAGAGCATTTGACTGCAGATCAAGAGGTCCCAGGTTCAAATCCTGATGCCCCCTTAAAATCAAGTTCTTTCAAAGAGTATTTTGAGGGTAGAGGACTCTTTTTTTTAGAATATATTACTCAGGGAAAATTGTCCCTCATTAGACAATTTCTCACGTTCAAATCCTGGCACACCCTTGAAATCAAGTACTTTCTAAGTGTATATTGAGAGAGGGAGTGCTCCTTTTTTGGTTATATTACTCAGTCTAAAATGTCCCTCATTCATTGTTTTTTCTCTGTCAGACAGTTACTAACAGAGGTGAAAGTGCAATAGACTTCAGATCAATAGGTCTCAGATTGTAATTTCCGTGTCAACTTGAAATCAAACACGTTATGGGTAGGTTTTCAAAGAGAGAGTTTTCTTAATTAGGTTATGTTGATCACAAGCTAAAATCTCCCTTATTAGACAATTGCTCAGGATCAAATCCTGGCGCCCCCTTGAAATCAAGTACTTTCTCAGTGTTTCTTGAGAGAGGGAGTGCTCTGCAAAAATGTCCCTCATTAGATGGTTATTCTCTGTCAGACAGTTCCTAACAGAGGTGGAAGTGCAATAGACTTCAGATCAATAGGTCTCAGATTGTAATATATTTGTCATCTTGAAATCAAATACTTTATGGGTATGTTTTCAGAGAGAGAGTGTTCTTTATTAGTTTTTGTTGATCTCCAGCTATAATGTCCCTTATTAGACAATTTTTCTGCCTTTAGACAGTTTATAGCAGAGGGGTATAGCTCAGTGGTAGAGCATTTGACTGCAGATCAGGAGGTCCCAGATGCAAATCCTGATGCCCCCTTAAAATCAAATTTTTTAAAGAGTATTTTGAGGGTAGAGGACTCTTTTTTGAATATATTACTCAGGGAAAATTGTCCCTCATTAGACAATTTCTCACGTTCAAATCCTGGCACACCCTTGAAATCAAGTACTTTCTAAGTGTATCTTGAGAGAGGGAGTGCTCCTTTTTTGGTTATGTTACTCAGTCTAAAATGTCCCTCATTCAATGTTTTTTCTCTGTCAGACAGTTCCTAACAGAGGTGGAAGTGCAATAGACTTCAGATCAATAGGTCTCAGATTGTAATTTTTTTGTCAACTTGAAATCAAACACTTTATGGGTATGTTTTCAAAGAGAGAGTTTTCTTTATTTGGTTATGTTGATCACAAGCTAAAATCTCCCTTATTAGACAATTTCTCAGGATCAAATCCTGGCGCCCCTTGAAATCAAGTACTTTCTAAGTGTTTCTTGAGAAAGGGAGTGCTCTGCAAAAATGTCCTTCATTAGATGGTTATTCTCTGTCAGACAGTTCCTAACAGAGGTGGAAGTGCAATAGACTTCAGATCAATAGGTCTCAGATTGTAATTTTTTTGTCAAACTTGAAATCAAACACTTTATGGGTATGTTTTCAAAGAGAGAGTTTTCTTTATTTGGTTATGTTGATCACAAGCTAAAATCTCCCTTATTAGACAATTTCTCACGTTCAAATCCTGGCAAAAATATAGTACTTTCTAAGTGTATCTTGAGAGAGGGAGTGCTCCTTTTTTGGTTATCTCAGTCTAAAATGTCCCTCATTCAATGTTTTTTCTCTGTCAGACAGTTCCTAACAGAGGTGGAAGTGCAATAGACTTCAGATCAATAGGTCTCAGATTGTAATTTTTTTGTCAACTTGAAATCAAACACTTTATGGGTATGATTTCAAAGAGAGAGTTTTCTTTATTAGGTTATGTTTATCACAAGCTAAAATCTCCCTTATTGGACAATTTCTCAGGATCAAATCCTGGCGCCCCCTTGAAATCAAGTACTTTCTCAGTGTTTCTTGAGAGAGGGAGTGCTCTGCAAAAATGTCCCTCATTAGATGGTTATTCTCTGTCAGACAGTTCCTAACAGAGGTGGAAGTGCAATAGACTTCAGATCAATAGGTCTCAGATTGTAATATATTTGTCATCTTGAAATCAAATACTTTATGGGTATGTTTTCAGAGAGAGAGTGTCTTTATTAGTTTTTGTTGATCTCCAGCTATAATGTCCCTTATTAGACAATTTTTCTGCCTTTAGACAGTTTATAGGCAGAGGGGGTATAGCTCAGTGGTAGAGCATTTGACTGCAGATCAAGAGGTCCCAGGTTCAAATCCTGATGCCCCCTTAAAATCAAGTTCTTTCATAGAGAATTTTGAGGGTAGAGGACTCTTTTTTCAGAATATATTACTCAGGGAAAATTGTCCCTCATTAGACAATTTCTCACGTTCAAATCCTGGCACACCCTTGAAATCAAGTACTTTCTAAGTGCATCTTGAGAGAGGGAGTGCTCCTTTTTTGGTTATGTTACTCAGTCTAAAATGTCCCTCATTCAATGTTTTTTCTCTGTCAGACAGTTCCTAACAGAGATGGAAGTGCAATAGACTTCAGATCAATAGGTCTCAGATTGTAATTTTTTGTCAACTTGAAATCAAACACTTTATGGGTACGTTTTCAAAGAGAGAGTTTTCTTTATTTGGTCATGTTGATCACAAGCTAAAATCTCCCTTATTAGACAATTTCTCAGGATCAAATCCTGGCGCCCCCTTGAAATCAAGTACTTTCTAAGTGTTTCTTGAGAGAGGGAGTGCTCTGCAAAAATGTCCCTCATTAGATGGTTATTCTCTGTCAGACAGTTCCTAACAGAGGTGGAAGTGCAATAGACTTCAGATCAATAGGTCTCAGATTGTAATTTTCGTGTCAACTTGAAATCAAACACTTTATGGGTATGTTTTCAAAGAGAGAGTTTTCTTTATTTGGTTATGTTGATCACAAGCTAAAATCTCCCTTATTAGACAATTTCTCACGTTCAAATCCTGGCACACCCTTGAAATATAGTACTTTCTAAGTGTATCTTGAGAGAGGGAGTGCTCCTTTTTTGGTTATGTTACTCAGTCTAAAATGTCCCTCATTCAATGTTTTTTCTCTGTCAGACAGTTCCTAACAGAGGTGGAAGTGCAATAGACTTCAGATCAATAGGTCTCAGATTGTAATTTTTTTGTCAACTTGAAATCAAACACTTTATGGGTATGATTTCAAAGAGAGAGTTTTCTTTATTAGGTTATGTTTATCACAAGCTAAAATCTCCCTTATTGGACAATTTCTCAGGATCAAATCCTGGCGCCCCCTTGAAATCAAGTACTTTCTCAGTGTTTCTTGAGAGAGGGAGTGCTCTGCAAAAAGGTCCCTCATTAGATGGTTATTCTCTGTCAGACAGTTCATAACAGAGGTGGAAGTGCAATAGACTTCAGATCAATAGGTCTCAGATTGTAATATATTTGTCATCTTGAAATCAAATACTTTATGGGTATGTTTTCAGAGAGAGAGTGGTCTTTATTAGTTTTTGTTGATCTCCAGCTATAATGTCCCTTATTAGACAATTTTTCTGCCTTTAGACAGTTTATGGCAGAGGGGGTATAGCTCAGTGGTAGAGCATTTGACTGCAGATCAAGAGGTCCCAGGTTCAAATCCTGATGCCCCCTTAAAATCAAGTTCTTTCAAAGAGTATTTTGAGGGTAGAGGACTCTTTTTTTGAATATATTACTCAGGGAAAATTGTCCCTCAATAGACAATTTCTCACGTTCAAATCCTGGCACACCCTTGAAATATAGTACTTTCTAAGTGTATCTTGAGAGAGGGAGTGCTCCTTTTTTGGTTATGTTACTCAGTCTAAAATGTCCCTCATTCAATGTTTTTTCTCTGTCAGACAGTTCCTAACAGAGGTGGAAGTGCAACAGACTTCAGATCAATAGGTCTCAGATTGTAATATATTTGTCATCTTGAAATCAAATACTTTATGGGTATGTTTTCAGAGAGAGAGTGTTCTTTTTTAGTTTCTGTTGATCTCCAGCTATAATATCCCTTATTAAGACTATTTTTCTGCCTTTAGACAGATTCTAGCAGAGGGGGTATAGCACAGTGGTAGAGGATTTGACTGTAGATCAAGAAGTCCCAGGTTCAAATCCTGATGACCCCTTGAAATCACGTATTTTCAAAGAGTATTTTCAGCGTAGAGGACTCTTTTTTAGAATATGTTACTCAGTGGAAAATGTCCCTTAATTTATAGACAATTTCTCAGGATCAAATCCTGGCGCCCCCTTGAAATCAAGAACTTTCTAATTGTATCTTGAGAGAGGGATTGCTCCTTTATAGCTTATGTTACTCAATCTAAAATCTCCCTCATTAGATGGCTTTGCTCTCAGTCAGACAGTTCATAACAGAGGTGGAAGTGCAACAGACTTCAGATCAAGAGGTCTCAGGTTCAAATTATTTTGTCAACTTGAAATCAAATACTTCTTGGGTATGATGGGTCGACAGGTGTCCCGCTGGCACCTGGCCCTTATTTCATGCAATTCCACTCATTTTGCCATGGGGTGAAGATCATTATTTTTCAGTTTTAAAGCAAATTTCCTGCAACTCTACACATTTTGCCATGATTTATGTTACTATGATATCTGAGAGTGACTAACAAAATCAATGTGGGCACGTGCACCTTCATTCCCGGTCAATAATTTGACCATGATTACTACAAGTTGAGAAAGCTGGCTAGGATAATTTACCAATCTAAAAAATGTTTTCTGACATTAGTGACTTTCTAATTTAGTGACTGTCAATGACTGACATAAAAAAGAGAAAAACTACTGATGCACAACATATTTTCAAAATGGCACCTTCCGTATTCTAACTTTCAACTGTAAGTTGAGACACCGACTGAGTCCCCCCCCCAAAAAAACGTTGAAATATATATATATATATATTGGGTTTTGGGCCGCTAAGCGACCGGTTATGTTGCTTATGCCCAAGACCGGCCTGGTAATGGCCATCGAGTGCAGTAGGTATTTTAGCATGACAGTCCTGAAGTTAAGGGAAAGGCTAGATTATGTACATTCAATGTGTCTATTTAGGAGCCTTGGACTTGGCTAGCTCTCTTTGGGAGAGAAACAGACTATGGCTGCATTCCAAACATGTAAAAAACAATCCTCTCCCCTCAGCCCTCAAATTAAGTGGACACTTCTGATTACATATCATGATGTATGATGAGTTTACACTTTCAGGCCAAGGGGTGAGGGAAGAATGAAGGAATTTTAAATGGACCACCCTTGCCCGGAAATTCATCACTTCACAGTTGGGTTTTCAGTCAACATGGATCCACCGGTAGCTGTTGTGGGTGTGCTTTATATGCCCTACAGTTAAATATTATTGCATTTCATATCTTGGCTAGAAGACAACACACCCGCAGACATCAAAAGTAGCCATTCGATGATATCAGGTAAATCCAAAATTACAATGTCTGATTTCAGGGAAAGTAGTATGCTCTAGCTATCATTTCCCAAAGCTAACCAAACAAAAACAACATTACTTTTACGATACGTGTTTGTACCATTGTGCATTAGTTGCACAATTTCTAACTGATTTACATTAGTTTTTACTTACACTTGTACGTTGACTTCTCCATATTGATGTTAGTTTTAAGTTTTGGCTGACTTTTCTTAGTGGATGTAGAATCATTGCAAATTGAATTATGGAGTGTTTTAGGCCCCAAGTGAGAGAGCACTACACACAAGGAAGAACGTCTTGTGAACAGGTCAGGGTTCAAGAACAGTTGAAACTGGAGCAGCAGCATGACCAGGTGGATTGGGGACAGCCAGGAGTCATCAGGCCAGGTAGTCCTGAGGCATGGTCCTAAGGCTCAGGTCCTCCGAGAGGGAGCATACTTAAATTCACCTTGAGGAACAACAAAATGTAAAATTGAGGACAAACCATCCACAGAGATGAACTGATATCTTTCCGACAGATCAAGATCTAAACCAGGCAAGCACTTGTCTATGTAGACCATTTAGGGTTTCCAATCTCTCCAAAACAATATGGTGTCAAATGAAGCACTAAGGTCTAGGAGAACGAGGACAGATGCAGAGCCTTAAGTCTGACACCATTAAAAGGTCATTTACCATCTTTACGTGTGCAGCAATGATGGGGTCTAAAACCAGACTGAAGTGTTTCGTATACATTATTTTGTCTTCGGGAAGGCAGTGAGCTGCTGAACAACAGCTTTTTCAAGAGAGGCATTAGTTCAAAGAGTCCCTAGTTTGCTTTCTAATGATCATGATCTTTTCTTCAAAGTTCATGAAATCATCTCTGCTGAAGTAAACACCATCCTCTCTTGGGGAATGCTGCTTTTTAGTTTGCTTTGTGACAGTATCAACATTTATTTTTGGATTGTTCTTATTCTCCTCAATTAGGTTGGAAAAATTGGATGATCGAGCAGCACGGAACTGTCTTTCCAAGCTAGTCTGAAGACTTCTAGTTTAGGGGGAGAGCCATTTCCATTCCAATTTTCTGGAATCTGGTTTCAGTGCTCAGGTATTTTCTATATATTTTTTAACCTTTATTTAACTAGGCAAGTCAGTTAAGAACAAATTCCTATTTTCAATGACAGATTAGGGGCAGAAAGACAGATTTGTACCTTGTCAGCTCGGGGGTTTGAACTTGGAACCTTCCGGTTACTAGTCCACCGCTCTAAACACTAGGCTACCCTGCCGCCCCATACACCAGGGAGCTACTTTCTTGTGACAAATGTTTTTTGTTTTTGGGATGCAACTGCATCTAGGGTGTTACGCAAGGTTACATTTCGATCCCCAGTCAGGTGGTGAACCAGTGTTTGTACTCCGACAACCTTGGGTAGATGGAGGGAGTCTGGAAGGGCATCTAGGAATTTTGTCTGAGAATTTATATCATGGCTTTTGATGATCCTTAGTTGGGGTCTGAGCAGATTATTTATTGTGATTGCAAAAGTAATAAGATAGTCCAAGATTATGAGGAAAAACATTTAGATCCATAAAATGTATTGCATGGGACAAAACTAGATCCAGGGTATGACTGTGGTATTGAGTAGGTCCGGAGACATGTTGGACAAAACTCACTGAGTCGATGATGGCTCCGAAAGCCTTTTGTAGTGGGTCTGTGGACTTTTCCATTTGAACATTGTAAGTAAATTACAGTAAATTCATCAGGCTTGAGCCATGTTTCAGGCCATTCACATCAATATTATGATCAGTGATTAGTTCATTGACTATGACTGCTTTGGAAGTGAGGGATCTAACATTAAAACCTGTTAAAGATAGGGCTGACTACTGCCCCCTTTGGAGGAATTGCGTGCCCATATTAAACAGAAAAAAAATCTGTCAAAAATTGCTAATATATGCATATAATAATAATTATTGAATAGAAAACACTCTAAAGCTTCTAAAACCGTTCAAATTATGTCTGTATGTAAAGCAGAACTCTCAAGGCAGCCATTCTCCCAAACTCTCTCTTGTCATCATGAAAGTTGGCCCAACTTTGACGTCATCGCCCCCACCCTTCCCAACCAGCTACGGATCTGGGAACAGTTCCTATCTCTTCAGCACGGTGTCCTCTTTCAGTGGGGCCTCACATTGTGAGAATTGCGCGCTCCCTCGAGTTTTGGCGGGCTGAAACCTCCGGGTCACGCGAAAATACATGTACTTTCATGCGTGCGTCGGGTCCGGAGCTCTCTTTCTTCCAGGATTGACCAAACGATGTAGGTTTGTCTGTTCGAGCTAAGGATTGTTTTGCATGTTTAGAACATGCTAATGTTTGATTCTGCACTTAGTTTGACCAGTTTAGTCGACATATAATATGTAATTTTGAAGTTTAGATGCGCATCCACTAGAATTTTGGCTGCATTTCAACTGGAATTTGTCGTGTTTGATAACCTAAAGACACAGACTTGAAAACCAAACGCAGTTTTTGGTAAGTATAACTCCTTCCACGTCTTCTGATCGAAGAACATCAAAGGTAAGGGAATATTTATGTGTTAATTTTGGGTTTCTGTGGACTCCAAGATAGCGGAGTCATATTGCTAATCTATGAGCGCCGTCTCATATTATAGCCTAGTGAACGAATTCTGTAACGTTAAAAATAAATGTAACACAGCGGTTGCATTAAGAAGAAGTGTATCTTTCTAACTATATGTAGAACATGTATATTTAGTCAAAGTTTATGATGTGTATTGCTTGTTATTTGACGTTATCTGCCGGGGCTATCATCATTTCTCCGGACATTTGAGTAGCATTTTTTGAACATGGCGTCATTGTAAACAGAGATTTATGGATATAAATAGCATATTATTGAAAAAAAACATAAATGTACTGTATAACATGTCCTATTACTGTCATCTGATGAAGATTTTCAAAAGGTTAGTGAATTATTTTTATTTTAATCCTGCGGTTGTTGATTGCATATTTTGTTCACCGTGGCTATTCAAATTAGCTGTGTCTTTGGTGGTGGTTTGACAAAAATATGTGCTATGTTTTCGCCGTAAAACATTTTAGAAATCTGACTTGCTGGCTAGATGAACAAAGTGTTTATCTTTCATTTGAGCTATTGGACTTGTTAATGTGTGGAGGTTAAATATTTCTAAGAATATTTTTGCGTTCCATGCGCCACGTTCCAGCTGAACGGGGGAGGGGTCGTTCCCAAAAGGGAACCCTAACCCGTCAACAGGTTTTAAGCAGACCTATTTTGAGATGTGAGATATCAATCTTTCAATAATGGAGTCGCCAATATTGAAGGTTTTAAATTTGTCAGAGCTAATGTTGTCTGGCTTCAGCGGCTCAGGCCCCGTAATGGGCGGAGAAGAGACCTGAGAAGGCCCAGCCTCTGTCTCAGACTCATTGCTTAATGGGGAGAACCGGTTGAAAGTTTGTCGGCTGAATGAGCGACACCAGTTGAGCAGTCAAACAGCATTTATTTCCAGAAGCCTTGAGAAAATTGTCAGGCTGTAGGAAAGGTGCGGGGAGGGGGATTTACACTACTATCTGTAATTACTGGTGGCAGAGATGCTGTTTCATCATTTCCTACACTTAAATTGCCCTTGCCTAATGGTTGCATCTGAAACCGGGCTTGCAACACGGCTATCCTCACCATAAGGCGACGGTTCTCCTGTATATGATGAGTACAGCGACTGTAATTAGAAGGCATAGCGTTAATGTTCGTACTTTGCTTTTTCGGCGGGTGCGGGTCCTGCAGAATAATATGCAGGTAAAGCATTTGGGGTGACAAATGTATTGAATAAGAGTTGAGCAACCACTTACTATACACCATTAGACATTTTGTCAAACTGTATTATTCTTAGCTGTAAGCAGAAGGCTACCATATATTCATTGGCATTGGTTTGATTTTTAACAGTTTAGCCACGTATTAGTTCCTATTTCACCCCAGCGAGCGAGATATAGAGAGAGAGAGATGACATGATGGTAAGGGAGAACTTTGCTGCCCTCTAGTGTTCCGCTGCAGGACATGTCATGTCAAATGTACTCTTGACGATGTCCTTGCCAAGACTTTGGCTGCATCGCAAAAGTGGCTGTCTCTCCTCCTCTTTCCTGCACTGATGCAAAAATGATTGTCAAATGACTACTACATTGCTTTAACATATCCTGTGTCTTCACGTGAATTCAGATGGAGAGAAGAAGTATATATTTTTTTAAATATTTTTTTATTATAAAAAAAAACATTTTAGGGGTGGATCAGCTTTAATATCGCAGATTGTTGCTTCCATCTATGTACTTGTCGGCGTTATTTCCAATCTACCATATATTTTTGAGGTAAATATATTTACAGTTGAAGTCGGGAAGTTTACATACACTTAGGTTGGAGTCATTAAAACTAGTTTTTCAACCACTCAACAAATTTCTTGTTAACAAACTATAGTTTTGGCCAATCGGTTAGGACATTACTTTGTGCACAACACAAGTCATTTTTCCAACAATAGTTTATAGACAGATTAATTCACTGTATCACAATTCCAGTGGGTCAGAAGTTGACATACAATAAGTTGACTGAGCCTTTAAACAGCTTGGAAAAATCCCGAAAATTATGTCATGGCTTTAGAAGCTTCTGATTGACATCATTTGAGTCAATTAATTGGAGGTGTAACTGTGGACATATTTCTAGGTCTACCTTCAAACTCAGTGCCTCTTTGCTTGATATCATGGGAAAATCAAAAGAAATCAACCAAGACCTCAGAGGAAAAATAATTGTAGACCTCCACAAGTCTGGTTCATCCTTAGGAAGGCCAACATCCCGGTGTTGCCTCTTCACTTATGACGTTGAGACTGGTGTTTTGCGGGTACTATTTAATGAAGCTGCCAGTTGAGGACTAGTGAGGCATCTTTTTCTCAAACTAGACACTCTAATGTACTTGGCATTTTTCTCAGTTGTGCACCAGGGCCTCACACTCATCTTTCTCTTCTGGTTAGAGACAGTTTGCGCTGTTCTGTGAAGTGAGTACCACACAGCGCTGTACGAGATCTTCCGTTTCTTGGCAATTTCTCGCATGGATTAGCCTTCATTTCTCAGAACTAGAATGGAATTTCAGAAGAACGTTATTTGTTTCTGGCCATTTGGAGCCTGTAATCGAACCCACAAATGCTGATGCTTCAGATACTCAACTATTCTAAAGAAGGCCAGTTTTATTGCTTCTTTAAATCAGAACAAGTTTTCAACTGCGCTAACAAAATTGCAAAAAGGTTTCCTAATAATCATTTAGCCTTTTAAAATGCTAAACTTGGCTTAGCTAACACAATGTAGCATTGGAAGACACGAGTGATGGTTGCTGATAATGGGCCTATATAGATATTCCATTAACAATCAGCCGTTTCCAGCTACAATAGTCATTTACGACATTAACAATGTCTACACTGTAATTCTGATCAATTTGATGGTATTTTAATTAACAAACATTTTTGCTTTTCTTTCAAAAACAAGGACATTTCTAAGTGACCCAAACTTTTTAACGGTAACACTAGACTCTATTATTATTATAGTGAGAGATTTTAATACCGTTTTAAAATATCTCTTTTGACTGTAAAGGAAATCACGCTACAAACTTTCACCCTCAGACACTAAAGGAAATCATGAATGTCATGGATATATTGGAATTAGTGGATATATGGTGGCTTAAATACCCTAACCTAGTGAGATATTCATTAATCAAGCTAGTAGTCTTTCTTATGTCATTCTCTCTGGTAGAACACTGTTGTACTACTCCCTTCACAGAACAGTGCAAACTGGCTCTAACCAGAAAAGAAAGAGGGCACAACTGAGCAAGAGTTACATCAGAGTGTCTAACATCTGTGAAAATTAGACCATAAAGAAATATTGAATCTAGAAAGGTTATTCCTCAACTTCTCCATCAGTGTTTAGTTCAAGTGGCCTGGGATGTTCTAGCAGTGTAAGATGCCGTGTTCAGTTCACTACAGGGACATTACGATATGGTGTTTATCAGAGCCGCATGTTATTTTCTCAATAGGTTTTCAAGTGTTTGTTTCAGGCTCCAACATAGAACTTCTGTCATGATTTTTAAAAATTAAAGGCAATATTTGATAGCGTGGCTTCTTATTCCTTCTTCTTTTCACAGGAGAAATGACAAAATGACATAGTCCTTTATGGTAACATGACGTGACACATAGTGGTTGAAATTTTATGTGGTTACTGTTTTACTGAGTCAAATTTATGCAAAACACTTATCGTGTCAGTCGGCTGCCTTGGACAGTGCGTCCGTATTGTGACAAGAACTGAAATAATGAGATGGGACATTCAAGCCAGCTCAATTGTTACTGTCAGATTTCAGCCTTGAATTAGCATATTTGGTCATTTTCATGTATTAGAGTATTACAATGCCAGGTGAGAATTGTATGATTCGCTTGGTGAAGAGATTGGCTCTGTTTGACTCCTATAAATACTTGGGAGTTATAGTGGACAATAAGCTGAACTGGAAAGAGAATTCCCAGAATATCAACAAAAAAAGAAATCACAATCCAGACTGTACTTTTTAAGGAAGCTCTGATCTTTTAAATGTGTGTGACAAAATGTGGTGCATTTTTGACAGCAGTGCAGTGGCTTATGTGTTGTATTATGCTGTTGTGTGCTGGAAAGGAGACTTAGCAAAGTAGGAAGTAAATAAACTGGGCAAAATCATAAAGAAAGCAAGTGCAACAATCCGACGCAGTCTGGAGTCAATGCAGGACATGTTCGTAAAAAGGCTGCCAGGTAAAACACATAATCATGAGCAATGCCACACACCCACTCCACAGGGCTTGAATGCAATACAGAAGCAGATTCAGTAGCAGGTTCGTCCTGCCCAAAAGCTCCACAGAGAGGTTAGGAAGGTCATTTTTACCCACAGCCATGAGGCTTTTTTCCCCCAGGAGGCCGGACAACTGATCTTTTTCTTATCTTTTTATGGCTGTTAACGTGCAGCGGTCTGTGTCTTCCTATATGTTCTATCATGCGTTTGCCCACCGATACGGCTCATGCCTTTGGAATTGTATTGATTGATGATGCTGAAGTGATAAAACAATTTCCCAAGTTGGGATTTCTAAAGTACTACTCTACACCGAGGGTAGCCGTAGCTTGTTACCGGGGTCATCTCGGCTAATATCGGTGCTCGTTAGGAACTTACCCCCTTCTAACAAGTCAGAGTCTTGATGGACAAATGTATGTGTCAGTTACCTCAAATGTATGGAGAAATTAACATGGAAATCACCTATTGAGGGCCGAACTTGAACACAATGTTCCAGACAACTTTTAATAATTTATTACCTTGTCTATCAAAGCCCTCCTACCCTCTCCCCTCTGAACCCAGTCAACCTGTTTCCCTTGGTACCTTCCTTTGAGTCAAGTGGCCAGAGTCTGATGAATGAGCTGAAGTAACATTTGGACAGGACAAAGGCAGTTGTGAAGCCTTCTCCCACCTAGGGGAAAGCAGAGAATAATAACATTCGGGCTCTCCGATAGAGGAGAGAAAGAAAAAACAATGTCACAACAATGTGGTGTTCTGTGGTTCATGTGTTGAAACGTGACAGTCAGCATAGCATAGCCCCGGGATTTGAGGTAAGGAACGTACGTCCATCAAGGACATGTCAAGCTGAGATTGTTTACTTCCACGGTTCCAAACGCCATGTGCAACTGCGTGGTATCATGTTCCATTTGCACGCTGCAAATACAGCAGAAGGCTGAGGATGTTGAGTGGTTCAGGAATTGATTCCATCCACGTAGACATAACATTGCCTCCTTACCATTGTGACATAAGGGAGAAAAAAAGCCATTTGCTCTCTCTTTTTGAAATATTGAATGTGACACAAAAAGCTTTGAAAATAAATCACAGATATGAGCAGTCACTTTTTTTTCTCATTGTATGCGAGAGAATTGCTGTCTTAAATAAAACAACAGGTGTCTAACTTCTATCAGATGTTTTTCTCTCCAATTTGATTCAGTCAGGAAATGAATGACATTCCGTTTGAAAATGATCACATTTCGATAATGACTCGTGCAGGATAAAAAATAAATAAAAAGAGATGTGAAACGTTGTGTGCCACACGTGGCTCGTTGCATAAAGCCACTGGATAAATATTGGATGTATTAAAGAGCAACCACTCATCAACACAGACGGAGGTAGGACATTTGGAGAGGGAGAGAGAAGGGCGTGTGTGTGGGTGGGTGGGTGAGTCCGTATTTGTGAGAAGAGGCGTGAGAAGAGATGGTACATGGAGAGAGAGAGAGAGGAGTAAAGAGAGACTGGGGAGAACAAGAATGATTGAGAGATCAGATCACACTCATAACTCTGCTTTACTTCATAAAACTTCCAGCCAGTGTCTGATACACTCTAAACCACTGGAGGGCAACGTTGTCCTGCATTTCATTACCCTACAGACGGTTACTTTGGTAACGTGTGGGGTGGGGGAGCTATCACAATTGACATGTTTTCAAATATTTAGATATAGTCAGATTGCATATCTCTACAGTTAAGGGAGGCAATGAGACATTCCTGCAAATAAAAAAACACTGAGGGTACACCTTGTCACATACCATATAATTATAGGTAAATGTGCAAGATGCTGTGATGAAAAACAATTAAATGAATTTACTATACATAGATGTATCAAAAAGTCTTTGTCTCTAGTGAAGAATTATCATTGAGAGTACAGAGAGGGTACCAGTGGGTGGTGATGGGAGTGTGAGGAAGTCTAGGCAAAGCCTTTTACAACCAAACAGTGTCCCGAATTTACGATTGCATAAAACAAGGAAAAAGCGGAGCGAACCAGGCCGTGTGTATCTTGTTGAAAGCCACGTGCGCTTGTCGGAATGAAGGCAGGGGAAATTTGCTTGAAATGAACAGCGTCGCACGGCTGCCGCTAAAACGCTAAAAGCTGTGGGTCGTATCAAAGTTTAATGCCACAGCATAAGTAATGAGACAAGCTCGCCTCGTTCTACTAATACATTATACAAAAGAAAATTGCTGCCACTCCCTGGGGATTTTTTCTTCTTCTTCAGGATATGAAAAAGGGGGATCTAAACATAGAGAGAAACAGCTAATACAGATCAAAAGAATGTGGAAAATGGAAATATGACACAAACGGGGCAAGCAAACATCCCTGTTTCTCGAGGAAAGCGAGTCCTAATTTTGGTGTTAGACTCAAGCCCACTAATTGCGCCCGGTGATGTGGCATCAAGAAAGCTCCTCACTTTTGTTCCGTTACTCCATGGAATAGCGAATGCTTCTGCCCTTACCAAGAAAAAAGATTGCAGTTTCGAAACGGCAGTAAAAGTCGCAGTAACTGCAGTTGACTGTGGTATTTTGGACGCAGTAATCGCAGAATAACTGCACTGTAACTTCAATTACACTGCGAAATGACTGTAGTAAAAAAAAAAAAAAAGTGCTATTTCGGAGGCAGCATTTGCAACATACTGCAGTGTACTGCATTTTATACTACACTCTGACTGCAATCATTTTTTTGTAAGCGTGGGAAGCAGTTCAGTGTCCCTTTCCTGAAGAAAAAAAACTATAGCCACTGAAAAACCCTGTTTCCAGACGAGTAAATGATGTCTATTCCCGGGGTTGGCATTTGATATGGGTTAGGCTGAGGGGGTGGGGTAAAAAATGGAGTTGTACACCGACAAGTATATCTCCTATATCTACACAAACCCTATAAGCCCACAATAGTGAAGTGAGGAGAATAGTGGAAGCAAGCCATACTGGCAAAACTAGACCTTTAGGCATTAGGACTCCTTAATGCATTCCAAAGCACATTCTTATCTGGAGAGGTGGCTATATCCAAACCCCCCTCTGACACTTGTCATTCTGAGTGCATTCCGCCCGGGGTGACTAGAGGCTAAAACGAAGCCGGTAATGATCCAGTCGCGGCCCACGTACCTTTCACTCTCCATCTACACAGTCAGGGGGTTGGCGGGGGTGAGAGCAGTATAGAGGCGGAGAGGCTATTACACAACGGCATACTGGGTAATTACTGACACTCTGCTTACAGTAGGACAGGCCCCACAGAGGCTCACGACAGCCCCTCTCCATCCCCTGGCTGTCGCCATCGTCATCTTTGCCACTGCCTGTGCCATCGGGACTCAGCTGGCCAGGGCAAGCACATTTTCCCATAATCCCCTGGGGCATTCCCAGATACCCAGGCCGCCAGAGCCAGTGATAAGAGGGAAGAGGGGGAGGAGTAAAGGGGAATAAAGTGGGAGGGTTTTCTTTCCCTAGGGAGTTGTGAGGTACAAATCAACTACTGCTGAAAATGTCCTGCATCCACATTCACAAACGGGTGTGCACGTGTGCAAGCATACACACACACACACACACACACACACACACACACACACACACACACACACACACCACACCCACACACACACACACACACACACACACACACAAACACACAACTACCCATCCCCCATACATCTCTCCTCCACTTAGACCAGAGGTCGGTAAGTCTGTCTGCTGAGAATTGGCTGTCTTGCTCCTGCGTGATGCTTTTTAAATTCCACCCCTCCAACTCTCTGTGCAGCCCTGCCTCATTAAAGCTATGCTGAAGAACAAAAAACCTCCCCTCCGATCACGTTAGGATCTGAAGCAGTGGTAGTAGTGGGCAACACAGTGATGGTAATGGGTGGTAGCTAGGCTAGCTTCCCTTTTTCAATACGGAGGTACCTGAATATATTAGAGATTTATTGAGTGGGTGTCATCCGGATCAGTTAGAGTTACTAGTGATGATGCTGGAACCTTGGTGAATACTGAGTACTGTATCTTAGCCCACTCACTTTTAAAGCAGGAATGGAAATGCACTGGCACTAGAAGGGGGGGGGGATACCCAGTCAGTTGTACAACAAAGTATTCAACTGAAATCCTCTGAATCAGAGGGGTTCGGGGGGTCATAATCAACATCCACGTCATCGGCGCCCGGGGAACAGTGGGTTAAATGCCTTGCTCAGGGGCAGAACGACAGATTTTTTACCTTGTCAGCTCAGGGATTCGATCCGGTTACTGGCCCAACGCTCCTACCCACCAGGCTACCCGCCGCCTTTAGAGTCCCTTCCACTGTGACACAGTAACTGAAAGGCCAAAAATGTCAAGTTTTAAAAAAAACAGTGCAAGTGCCATATTGGATTATCCATAATACTGTGTTATCCTTATTTATATTGCAGTGTTTCGCTCTAACGCTTTGTGGACCCATGCCGGTTTACAGCACTTCCTTATTTAAACAGACACGTAGTCATATCTGAAAGCCCCAAGCACAGTTTGAATGAGAGCAAAGATTATATCGAGACTTCCAGTGTTATTGGCAATGTCAAGTTGGCAGTGACTGTTAAGTCACAAAAGTAGCATTGAAATCAACTTCCTGCATGGCAAAGTTCAGTCATTCGAAAGGAAGCATACATGTGAGAACAAGTGCAAAGTAACGCAGCCCAACGGCTCAGATTCAGCCATTTGAAATTACTAGACTTCCACCAGAATGCAAACCCCTTTCAAGGTTGGTGCAAGCAAAGCATTTTGTAGGCCCAAGTCTACTGTGCTGTTTGTGGTTTCTTCTGACAGACACTAGCCAGCACACAGGATTTGGTTCTGGGTGCCAAAATGATCTAAATAGGAGTGAGGCCGTAACTTTTATTTATTTTCTGACCGTATCAAAGATGAGCAGAGATAAAGTGGGAGTTTTCCCAAAGTGGCCTTAAAGATCATAGTATACACCAATGTTTAAGCCTACGTGGAGTCAACGAAGACCAGCCAACAGCATTATAGAGATCATAGTGGTGTGTCAGACACTTTTTGTTGGTAATATATCTAAGAGCTGCATGATATACGGAATCAAGTGATATTTTAAGTAGAAACTGTGGACCAAAATTTTATTTTAAAAGCCTGTTATATTAAATGAAGTTAGGGCCGGGCATTATACCGTATTTTACAATATACCTGTATTGATGCACATACTGGTTTGGGTTTTTTGCTTTACCTTCTATAACGGTATTCCAATGTTTGGTTTGGTAATTGTGATACGCAACTCTGGCACGTGTAATGTCTGTTGTTATAGTTTACTCCGTTTGCTACTTGAAGTCTATGGTAATCGGCGAAGGTCTCAGACTTTCATGGGAGTAGGGCGGTTGTTGGCAAAACACAAGCAGTTTGTGGTGTTGTAAATAAGCTTCTTTTTTTTCTGAACAGCGATCAGTTACTTTCAACATGACACCTTTAATAGGATGCCACCTTTCCAACAAGTCAGTTCATCAAACTTCTGTCCTTTTAGAGCTGCCCCGGTCAAATGTAAGTGATGTTATTGTGAACTGGAAACATCTAGGAGCAACAACGGCTAAGCCGTGAAGTGGTAGGTCACACAAGCTCACAGAACGAGGATGCCGAGTGCTGAAGCGCGTAAAAATCGTCTGTCCTCGGTTGCAACGCTTACTACCGAGTACCAAACTGCCTCTGGAAGCAACATGAGCACAAGAACCGCACACAAGCCTAAGACCACCATGGGTAATGCCAAGCGTCGGCTGCAATGGTGTAAAGCTCGCCGCCATTGGACTCTGGAGCAGTGGAAACGCATTCTCTGGAGTGTTGAGTCATGTTTCACCATCTGGCAGTCCGACGGACGTATCTCGTTTTGACAGATTCCAGGAGAACGCTACCTGCCCCAATGCATCGTGCCAATTGTAAAATTTGGGGGAGGAGGAGTAATGGTTTGGGGCAGTTTTTCATGGTTCGGGCTAGGTCCCTTAGTTCCAGTGAAGGAATATCTTAATGCACAGCGTACAATGACATCCCAGAAGATTCTGCACGTGCCTGAAGTCCCTGCAGCAATTTTCCAACATCTAGTGGAAAGCCTTCCCAGAAGGGTAAAGGCTGTTATAGCAGCAAAGGGGGGCTCAACTCCATATTAATGCCCATGAATTTGGAATGATATGTTCGACTAGCAGGTGTCCACATACCTTTGACTATACTTTTGTGCTTCGTTCATTAAAGAGGGGATCGGCGATACAGGAGTATGGTAATATAATTATGTAGGAATAGGGCTAACATTATAATTATTATTATTATAATTAACTTATATAACCCTCTCTTGTTAGCACAGTTAGAATGGACTGATGGGACGTGTAAGGGTAGGAAGGTATTATGGTGTGGTGATTTAATGCCCATAAATTAACTCTGGTGAAGTACATGTAAAGTCAATAATGGAATATAGTGGCAACAATTGGGTACTCGTATCGCTGTCCTCTCTGTCAGAAACGTGGGATTAGTGTGTGTTAACTATGGGAAGGCGGGCGAGACACAGTGGCGAGGGGTAGAGAGTCATGCTTGGACATGACATTGGTATCTGCGGTGATGGTATGGAGGAGTGAACGGGAAGTGATGAGAAACCACGGTAGGGAGTGATCATTTTCCGATTGTGTGTGTGTGTGTGTGTGTGTGTGCAGAGTAGAGGCAATAACATGAGGTGGTGCTTTGAGAAAGCTAAGTGGAAGATGTTCAAGTACCTGTGTGAGTGGACGGGAGAAAAGTTATCAATGGAGGTGCCTGTGGAGGAGTGCCCTGAGGAAGTAATGTCAGTAATCATATTAGCTGCAGATGTGACTTCCAGTGTGTTTGGGGGGGGGGCTTGACAAAAATGAATTTCATGAAGCATCAAGGGAAGAGAGCGATGACCAGAAGAATGATTAAGACAGCGAAAAGGCATGGTGGGATTTGCTCCGTTTATTGGTAGAGGGACTGAAATTGGTGTAGTTTGGATAGTTTTTTTTTTTACGTGAAAGTGCTGGAATTCCAGTGTTGGTGGAAGGAAACGTCACGGTAAAGAAGTGGTAAACGTCCGAGGCGCTGCGTTCTCAGTGATTCATAGAAGTGAGCATCTGTGTGATGAGACGTAGGGAAAAGTTCAAGGAGCTCGGAGATGTCTTAAAGTGAAAAGGGGAGTCAGGAGAAGCTATGGATGCTGAGTTCTCTATTTTTGAGATGACAAGCGCGTTGGAGGGTTGTGGGTGGGCAGACTGCTGATGGAGAAGGTAGGGTGTGTTATGTGATGTTTAAGCACGCTGTGGGGGACATTCTAAAGAAGAGAGAGACCGTAGATTCTTCCAGCAGACTTTATTATAAGATTTGCAGAAATGGAGCAACCAGCATCACTCAAGTAGTTCTATGCTGAAAGCCCATCAAACAAGAGTTAGGTCTCCACTTTTTTATAGAAAGGTCCATCCTCTTTTGTCTACGTGGTAGTGAAGCAGATGTGTGGAAACAGGGGCGGAACATTGTGTAAAAGGCGATTGGCTTGTCTGTGCAGATTAAGATAGCAAGAGGGCTCAACCGTATAACTGCGTTTTTGTCACAGTTCACACTATAACGTGATCCTTCCTGCAAGGTTCCATACAGCCGACAACCGGCAGATAGTAAACCCACGGGATATCACATGTTGACGTCGCACCCTAACGGATCTTAGCTTTATACGCCCAGTCTTATAACAGTGTCACACAGACAAGTTTGCATCAGGTTAGAAAAAAACACTAGCATATAACGAGACAATTATTTAAATAGTAAAACACGGGATAGCATGACTAATTATGTCGTTTTCCAAGACAATGCACTGGACAGTGTGTTGGAAGCAGTGTTAGGGTTGTATAATAAGGTGTGGAGGACTCGGGTGATACCTGCTGGCTGGTGATGTTCAGTAGTATTGCTTTTGTAAAATCAGTTAAAGACCGCGTTAGGGCAGGCAGTTCTAGGCCTATTGCGCTGACATCCAACACATACATTAATGGAAAAAATTATAGTGAGTAGGATGATGTACTGTATCTCTTGAAAATTAGGGGTTTGATGAGCATAGCACAGAGTGGGATCAGGAGAGAGAGAGGTCTGCCATGAATGCCCTGGTGACAGTTAGTACAGAGACAGTCAAGGCCATGACAATAAAAGAGGTGATGAGTGTTTTGTATTTTGACATTGCGAAAGCTTTCGATACCATGTGGAGGGAAAAGTTGTTGATCAAGTTAAGGGCATTGGGGGACGTTTGTATAACTGGATCATGGACTTCCTGTTTGATCAAGTCATACGGGTGAAGTCAAAATTGTCAATGGGTTTGAAGTGGACAATGGTACTCCCCAGGGAAGTGTGGTTAGTCCGGTGTTGTTCACCCTGTTGATAGATGACATACAGTAATGAGTAATGAAGATAATTTAATGTAGGTAGAACATGACTTGCCTCACACTCCAGTACAGTAGGTGGCGGTGTATGCACCTTAAGTTGGATGTTATCCGCCAACCCAATCCCAATAGAAGTGTGGCATGTAGCAGCACGGTCTAACTCTACAAAGTGTTCTCATTTTGCTAGATAAAAAATGGCCAGTCCAATATGGCATGGCCAAATACCTGCAATGCTGGTTCGTAAATGACAAATAGGCAACCATAAATACATAACGTTGTCATGATGTACTGATGACGAATGTGTTAAATAACTTCCTGAATATACTAAGAGTCACAGCTAACTAATTGTTTGTGCAAGGGTGTAACAGGCGTAGCATAAATATGTTAGATAGCTAGCTACATGGGGTAAGAAAACATGTAATGTAACATCTAATTAGGGTCTCCTGGAAACAATAACCAACACTTTGGTTCCAGCCCTGTTAATAATTACTCCCTGGCTTATTCATTTGTTGTCATGTCAAACAACAAAGTATGCAAGGTGCTACCCTCTATATTCCCTATATTGTGATATACACCACGTTATTATTCCGACTCTACAGTTATTTAGAATAATAATTGTATTTCCATGATTCCAACAGTTCAAAAATTAACTAGGCTGATGTTTTTTGCCCAGATCATGCAGCCCTGCGTGGCACAATATGTAAATGATAAAAGTGCATGAGATGCAGAAAGTGCTAAATGTATGTGTAGCCACCCTAGCATATTTTGAACTTTTATTTTTCAAAAAGACAAAATACAGTCAAATAATAATAATAATGCCTTATAATATGCACCACATGGAGAATTCAAATAAATCCGATTCTTTATATAAAGACTTAATTAATTAAAGTTAATTAAAGTTAATTAAAGTGTCAAAATTCTGCATTTTGACATGTCCCTCAGTCAACCCGGTGTCATTTCTATGAATATGTAAACCCACTTGATCCCAAATGCTCTACAAGCATTACCATCATTGTAAAGCTTAAGTTATTTTTTTGCTTTGACCAAATCATATTTGAAGACTATTATTTATTTAATGTGATTAGTGATTCATTTAAGTCTGTACCTTATTTTAAGATCAACCCTGTTACATGAATTGAACTCTCATTTTAATTTCAAAAAGACACATTGAACATCTAATAGTCAAAACATTGTGTAAAAGCAGGTGAGCTGGTTCTACTCTTTTTGGCCGTTTTGTGGTGGAAAACCTGTTATCCATAAATAGACACGCTAGAAATATTTTAGCAATAATTAAATACAAATGTGAAGCTTGCTTTCAATTGCCACTCCCTGTTACACAACAAGCTTTCATTCCCCGTCACAAGGGAATTTGTCTGATTTCATATGAAATCGTCAACTCTGTTACGGTCAACCCTGTTACTTTATTTGGCACTTAATATAGTCTCTTTTTTTACCTCTTGAGATGGGAAAACATGTTTTTTTTAATTAAGTTAAAACATGCTCTCTTTATGACATAATGTTAAAAGGAGGTGGAATCGAAAGTTTGTTTTGACCAAGTTACTCTTCTCAAAAGGTACCAACTGTTCTCATGAAAAATAATCACATTGTCAAATTACATCAGTTAACACACAAGTTCACTGTTCACATGAAGGTTAATGTCTACGTCTGCTGCGCTGTTAAGTTTCTTGTTCGTTCCCTACAGGACTGTATTTATCCAATGCTATATGTCATGAAGAGTATTTTCTCACACTGTACACGCTAATTAAATACCGTATGCATCGCTAACTTCCTCTCCTCAAAGTTGTCATCTCTACGACTTCCTCTCCTCTGCATGAGGTCTACTTTACAGCCTTATTATGTTTTCCCACATGCACAGTAGATATAGCATATACTAAAACAGCTCTAGTGCAGTAGGCAGCCCACAATTTCCAAACATTTTCTTGTTGTTGTCAATTGCTAATGACAGCACAGACTGTTCGTTTGGAAGTGCAATGTCTGGGTAACCATTGAATTAGAACAGCCTACCTACTTCTAGTGCAAGCCAGTGTTTGTTTTTTTCATCTCAACAAAACTGTCTGTCATATTGGTTATTAATGGGACACAAAAACAAGGAGTAGACAAACTTACATTTATTTTGTTATAGTTTGATGTTGAAAGGCAACCATAAACTGAAGTCATTATCAAGTTTTAGTAGTGGCTGGCTCATTAAGGAAACAATGGCCACAATTTCTGACAGCTGGTACTTTAGCGGTCTCCTTGCATCCCACCTGTCTTGGAGCTTAGTTATGGCAAATATCACATTTCCAATGTCTCAGGGTGCTGCCAAAAAGAGAATGAGATTCGATTAGGACTTAATAATGCTCCTCTGTGGAGCTCCAACTGGGTGTACGCAGCAGACAAGTGCTCGAGCCACGCACGCACGTAACGCACGCACGCACACACACACACACACACACACACACACACACACACACACACACACACACACACACACACACACACACACACACACACACACACACACACACACACACACACACACACACACACACACACACACACACACACAGATATTTGCAAGCATGGACATACACAAAAACCAAACACAGACCTTAATTTAATTAGGCAAGTCAGTTAAGAACATATTCTTACTTACAATGAATGCCTACCCCGGCCAAACCCTAAACCGGACGACGCTGGGCCAATTGTACGCCACCCTATGGGACTCCCAATCACGGCCAGTTTTGACACCTCTTAGTACTGAGATGTAGTGCCTTAGACCACTGCGCCACTCGGGAGACGTTCGGGCTTTGTAATATGAAAGGATTTTCATTGTTCTTGCAGAAGCTGTCACACCTCTGGGTAACTTCTGAACCGTAGCACTTGTACACAATGTTGAGCATGAGCAACTCTGACAGTGAAATGGCTTTCTGTGAGTCGTTCAATGTCACCCAGGTCTAATCTTTCTCTCTTTCCTCTTAGCAGAGAAACATAAACGTGTCACTGTCACAGATTAGGACTGAACGGATGGTTGAACGCACAACCAATTTGCATCAAGTTTAAATGCCATTCGGAATAACCACCTGTGTGTGTGTGATGCATATCACCCTCATATCAGGCATTTCTCAAAAGTGTGTGAGTGTGTCTTTCTGTGTACACACCATACAGCTCAGTAATGCTAATCCATCTGATAACTATCCTTTCTCCCACATCAAAGAAAGTAAGAATGACAAACCAGAAAGGCACAAAAGATGATGGTTTCAAAGGGAGAAAATTCCTTGTATTTTTATTTAACTAGGCAAGTCATTTAAGAACAAATTATTATTTACAATGATGGCCTAGGAACAGTGGGTTAACTGCCTTGTTCTGGGGCAGAATGACAGATTTGTACTTTGTCAGCTCAGGATTTCGATCTAGCAACCGTTCAGTTACTGGCCCAATGCTCTAACCACTAGGCTACCTGCCGCCGAAATGTTACCAAGACCAACTGACAAATGGGAACAAGAAACACAGCACCGTAAGAACTATATCAGTCAGTGGAGGGTCCTCCTCCTCTGTGATTTTCAGAAAAATTACAATTGTAGAACATTTTAAAGTGATCCTTTTTAAATAAAACTATACTAAATATAAATCACAGGTCACCAAATAATTTAATAAAACATACTATTTTGCAATGAAGGTCTTCAGTAGCCTAAAAAGCACTCTGTAGGGTAGCACCATGGTATAGCCCGGAGGACAGCTAGCTTCCGTCCTCTGGGTACATTGACTTCAATACAAAACCTAGGAGGCTCTCACCCTCTTCTATAGGTTGGAGACTTCCGGAGGATGTCCTATCAGAGCTCTTGCAGCATGAACTGACATGCTGTTCACCAATCGAAGCATCAAAGAATGAACACTGGAACTCTTCCAAGTCAAGGTAAGCTTTTGGTTTTACTCTTATTGCCACCGGGACCCGCTGGTGTAACAGCTAAAATACTTACTGACTGTACACTGTAACATTACTGCATGATTGTAGCAGGTTTACTAACGCGTTAGTTATATTAACTATTTTGACTATGACGTTATTTTAGCTAAAATGATGACAACGAGGTAGGTTGTGTGTAGAAGTTATGATATGGTTTGGCTTGGAAAGTTTTTGTTATGCATTAACAACCACAATTGACGAAGGGAAACTATGAGGGGAGGATAGCGCATAGATGCAAAAAAGATTACAATGTGGCTGTTATGTAAGTGAACTATGTTTACGCATGATCAGGGGTGTATTCCTTCTGCCGATTCTGTTGAAAAACATTTCACAAACGAAACAAAACGGGGATAAACATACCTGAATTTGTTCAATAGAAACCCTTGTTTGCAACTGTTGGACTAATGATTCCACTCTCGTTTGCAACTAATGATTCCACCCTATATCCGCTTGATGCAGTTAAGAATGTCCAAAGTGGTATTGAATGTGTCTCTGTCTGTCCATGTGTCACGGTCTGTCACCTCAATTTTCTCTCGACCTGTGTGCACTTACATTGTAATCTTTGATTCATAGGCTAGGTTGTAGAAACCTCATGATGAGTATAGGGAACATTTGACTATCATGTAGAAGCCTGTAATGATTGCTCTAACATTGAACTAAGTGAATGGAATATGAATGACATTCATTAATTATGAGGACCATTTAAGGACATACTCATGAAAAAAATAATGGTCCTCCCTCATCTTAAATGGCACTGACCACCACTGATATCAGTGTACCACACTGCAAATCATTCCCCTGACCCCATCTCTTCTCAATACTTCCACACAATAAACTTGAGCTCTAACAGCACAGAAGAGAGCCAAGGCTAATACTGCTTCTCTATTGGACAACTCCACTAACCATAATCCCCCTTGACACAGAAGAGGTGGAATCTAAAAGTATACAGGCGGCCACCAAAGCTGCTATTGTCACGGTATTAAGCTTGTACGCCTCAAAGGTTGGTGTCTTGAATAGGGGGAGGAGAGTGAAGGTTGCTGGAGCGTTACACTGTTACACTGTGAGGAAAAGCTCATGGGATGTGGGATCAATACTGCCGCATCTTGGAGTGAGAAGAGAACAATGGAAGGGAAAGGTCTACTAGCCAAATAAATGCTGGTAGCACTTCATTTTCAGCCCTGTTTAAACTGTTATTTAACTAGTTGTACAACAGAGAATGATGTAGTAACAGGATATTTTCTGGTACTTCAAATAATTGTTGAAACAAATCCAAATTCTACCGAAATGTTGAAGCCTGTGAACAAGACAACATCTCAATACCAAATTGAAAAAGTGGAAACACCCCAATATACAACATTAAAACCACACAGACAAACTAAACTTAGGCACATTTAGAGAACGCGTAAAATCTATACATACCGTTTGTCTCAAAATGAAACAATGGACATGTTGGATTTAATATAGAGATCTACAGTTGAATGTGTGCTTCAGCTTATGGAAACAGATTTTCCTCCCAGTCTTGAGTGTTCCGATTTGTTCATGAAAGAAAAAAAAAGTTTATTTTCCCTGTGACACATTTATGTCTCCATAACAATGGCAGAGATGTGATTCACAGTACAAAGCTAGATATACGGTATGTACAGTAGCTTTGATTGAACTGATCATGTCAACATCATACTTTAAAAATCTTAGCTAGCAGTCATTATCATGAATGAAGTCGACAATCTTCTGGCAAATCCTTTTTAATCCTTGTCTTAAATTATAGATAAAATGTATTGGTGCTCATCCGCCTTAAACTTAAATATTACACAAGCTGGGAATCGAAATTCAACAATCAGTGGTTTGCAAGGAATCGGTGACAGTGTCTAACTGTAAGCATTGCAAAGCAATCATTAGCCTGCTATTCAGTGGAGTAGCTGTTTATAATGATAAACATTCAACAATGGCCATGTTGTCAATGAAGCATGATTTTCTCAAAACAACTGTTAACTTGGAACTGAAGTCTTGAATTCACTGAAGTCAAGTTAACTGGGAAGTCAGGATTAAATGAGCTCCAACGGGGAAAAAACGTTTTGAATGGTCGTCCAACTCGTAATTGTAAATCCAGCCAATTTCTAGAGCTACGACCCGAAGGTCAATGACGTCATCATGATTCAACCTTGTTTTTTTCAGAGTACCTAGTTGTTTTGAAAGCTCCATAAATCCAGAGAAAGCCAGACTTTGATGACAAAATTTGCCCACGAAGGACCGCCTCACCACCTTCCTGTTCAAGTGAGTACAGCACAACAAGGTGAGTCCAAAAATGTATTGTATGCTGCTGCATTAATTATGTAATATGCCAGGGAGACATGAATACAGTAGCCAAGAAAGTAATGGTAAGTGTTCAGTATGTTGTGTAGTAAGATGTTAGTAGCCCATGTGCCTCACCCTAATAATTTTGTCTATTTACCTCTCTTAATTTCACCTACTGTTCTGACTATGTTGTGCACACGTAGACTTTAACCTGTTTTAGAGAAATGTAATCTTTGAATATTATAAGAGCTTTCATTGTCTGCTTATATGCCCCCTTTATTTATCCTACGGTTATGACTTGGTGTACAGGGAGAACACTAAGAATGGCCCATGTTCTGAATTATGTCGCTGTACATTTCAAAAGTTCTAAACAGTTATATTGACTACGTCCGCCTTAGCTCGACCATTAATGCCTTAATCCAAATTATGGATTGCCTCTTATCCACTTGTCTTTCCCTTAGGCCATAGTTTTCACTTCTCAATTGTCATTAGAAACCACATTTGTTTAAGCAAGTCAGCCATATCGGCTTTGTTTTTTGTAAAGACAGTAAATGAGGCTGAATGAACTGTTTTGCTGACAGACAAGGCTCCGCTGATAGCAGTGTTAAAATATTGGGACTGCTATTGGGACAGCTTTTTAAGTAGGCTCTAACAGTTTGTGGGCACTGTTTGTCACCGTTATTAGTGCAAATAATGTATTGTTTAGTGTTGTGTTGTGTAGTGGCTTTGCTGGAAATCAACAATGATGAAAATGTGAATTTTCCTATTTACCTTAGAGGACAATTGACCGTTATGGATGTGACATTCTCTGTTATGGATGTGTCGCTGCAAAATGTGTGTTTGTATATTAAAGATTTCTTCACCAAACTTCATCGTAATACTTTTGTTGTCATCTGAAAATGCAGTGGTACACCGCAGAGGTACTCAAAGCGCCAAGAAATCACTAGTATCTTTAAAAGTTATTGCATTGGCTATGTCGTGGAAATTGCAAGATTGTTATAATGCTTGTATTGTATTATAATGGTTGTTTTATTCGACAGAATATAGTATTCTGTTAACTATTGTGTGTGAGTTTTACTGAGGAGGGCTTCTATGAGATAGCACTGACCGAGGAGATGTACGATGTCTTTGGGTAATAAAGCCTAAAGAACATTCCAGAGAACATGAGCTAATGGTTCTGTTCTACACCGTACCAGGGAGAGACGGCTCTAGTTTGTAGTAGGAGCGCCAGACACTGGTCTTTATAATGAAAACTGTTGACACAGCAGTAACTGTCTGCAATGTATTATAGATACATTTCATACAAATCTTAACCTTGTGACCATTCTATGTATCATTTGTTCGTCATATAGGTTGAGAGGGGTGTATCTTGGCTATCAAAGATCTTTGTACTTTTGTGTTGTCACTTTCAATAGTTCATTAGAAATGGCGCAACATTGAAAGTCAAATTGCTATTGCCATGCTCTTATTATTAAAAATGTAGTTTAAGTATAACTCTGACTGCTGTGTGAAGTTTGTTTCTCCTCATTTGGTAATGCAGAAATTAGCCACCACAGCTATCAAAGTGCACTCATGGGTCCCGTGTTAACCAACCAAAAATGCACAAATGTGTATAAGTGGGCTTCATACCTCAATAACAATTATATAAATATTTGCACTTTCATAATAACACTAAAGGAACATTTTGTGTTATGAATGTGACATTCTGCATTATGCATGTGACAGGGTCCTAAAATACAGACAGTAAATTATGACACTATACTCTATGTCAAATGTACAACGTTTTAGTCATTTCTTTCTAGATCATTAAGAAGTTGTTTCAAATATTAAATGTTATTATTAATCACATACTCAGATAATTAACATCAACAAACTCATCAATTCAAATGTTATTTTTTATAAACTCATGCTTTGTATTAATCTCACACCCTTTAATCTCCCATCTCAGGCTCTGTGAAATGGTACCCCCTCCCCGATGTCCACAAAAGAACACAGGGACTGGGCAACTTGGCCTGCTGACACCCAATCCTTGTCCTCCTTGGCTGGCAAGATGTACACAGGATTTGTAGTAGTTTCTCCTCAAGAACTGCAGTTCAACACCATCAGTCTTTATCTTATCATGTATATGACAAGAAGGCAGTCCCCTGCTTTAATGTTCACGACTGTGGATCTGGACAAGGACTGGTCGTCAGGCGATTGGTGTGTTTGGCTGGTAGTCCACTGCTCTTGAGGACACTGCACAAAAGTGTGATCAGCTGATTGACATGCAGATGAATAAGCTTCCGTCTCACTTTTCCCCATGAGGTGGGCTCAACATGATGGATGGCTTGAGTTCCTGGAACAGGTCTCACATCTTTCCACAGGTCCTCCAGGTGATGCTTCTGGGTGAAGTCTTCAATCTCTTCCAATGTAATCAGCTTCATTTGTACATTTGGGCAGCTCCATTTTGACACAGCTAGAAAGGCTGCAGCATCATTGACCACCTTTACCTGATGACTGAGTACACTCCATCCACTGCACCTTTTCCATGGCTTGTGGCAAAGTAGTGCCACTCAATGCGCATTGTTGGGAACAGCTCTTTTAGTGTTGTTGACATGTTTTTCCAGCTAAACTTGTTCATCAACTGCAAGGCAGCCCCCTCGCTGAAGATGTGCAACTGTTTTACCTGAGGATGTTTTTCCTGCATATCTTGAATGATCATGTTTAAAAATGTTGCCACAGTATTCTTGTCATGTTCAAAGCTGTCACCCATGATGACACAAGACAGGGGGGGTTAACATCAGCACAAACTAAATAAAAATAGTTCTCTACCTCTGATGCCAGTGTGCAGACTGGATCTCACCCTGACATGGAGCAGTGTAGTTCTCCGCAAAGTCCACATGCACCACAGAATCCTCAACACCTTCCTTCACCCGAAGGAGCCACTTTGCTTTCTCTTCACAACAGTGCCCCAAGAACTTTGGGCCTGTAGACTCAAGAACACCCCCAGCACCCCATTCCTCTGGAATTTCACCTGCACTCCCTCTGCCTCAAAGGCATACCAAGTTGTTTGTGTTTGCTTGTCCTCTTCAGGAATGTTCTTAAGAATATGCATGTCAAGCTGTTTGGCGTTGCTGCAGTCCAAGGTACTCAGCATACATTGTTGGCTTCCAGCACAGCAGACCAAGGCCTCAATGAACTCTGATTTGTGAAATGCCTTCCGTGGTACATGATGGCACACACAATTCAGAAGCAGTTTGGTGTACTTGTGGTAATGGCACACATTTCTTGGTGTGTCTGAGCACCAGAGAACATTGGGGTGTTGCAGCTCTGCAAACTTAGATTTCTCGATAACAGCCTCTGGATTTTCTCCCTTGAAGGATCGATATGCCTACAACACCGACATTTTTTCGTCCTCCCTCTCTGATGGTCATTACATCCCTGGTGCCTGCATGCCTCGTTTCTAATATAAAACCCATTTACCAATCATTGTGTTTTGTCAGAGAGTTCAGTGTTAACGGTTTTTCTTCTTGTTCTTTAAAGAAAGCACAATGAGATTCCCAGCTTCTGAAACAACAGCCTTTTTATTTGGACTCGCTGGCAAAGCTTTTAGTCCCCCGTTTAACTGCCTTTCCAAGAGGCTGCTTGAACCTAAAAGGCTGAGGATTGGGATGAGTTGGTTGGTGGGGTCTTTAGCAATAACATTGCCTCTTTTGACCCGAACGCCTTTTCTCTCTGCTTTTGCTCGTTCCATATCTGCCTCATGCTTTGTTTGTTTTCTTGATTCATCTCCCAGCTTGCTTCCTTTTTCAACCCTTTTCTTTGAATGAGCCATCACTTCTTTTCCTCTGTCTATATGCCTTTTGGTGCTCAGCATTTGTTTTAACCATTGCTGAAATTAGATAATAACCTTGCATTATTTTCAGGCCTAATATCATCACATCTCTCTTTACCATATTCATTTTTAGGATGTTGAAATAAATTAACTGATTTTACATGTCAGGGATGCTTTGGGATTTTGGCAATGTTTGGCAATATCTGTGTGTCCAGCATGAAGGAAGTTAGAGGTAGTTTCACGAGCCAATGTGAACTAGTGTTAGCGCAATGCCTGGTGGCATATGGGTATCTGCCCTCCGCATGACTGGTGAAAGTTTTGTATGGATTTTTAAGACCTTAATTATGAATTTAAGACCTTTATTATGCCATGCTCTGGTTAGCGGAACATCACATGATTGCAGTTTGTATGAATTAATGTGAGTACACCCGAAATGGATCACTCACACAGATAGATTAAGATTGCCTGCTTGCTAACGTAAACACAATACAGAAGCAGTAGGAAGTGCATGAACATTAATACAAAATATATTTTGATTTGTTTAACACTTTTTTTGGTTACTAAAATGATTCCACGTGTTATTTCATAGTTTTGATGTCTTCACTATTATTCTACAACGTGGAACATAATAAAAAATAAACAAACAACCCCTGCAATGAGTAGAGTCCAAATTGTTGACTGGTACTGTACATACCCCACCAGACATGCCAGTATGGGTTTTTCATGTACCCAAACCAAAAACAGATTTAATGTGTCACTTGTGTATATGAATGTCTTTCCTATACATAACTATTTTTTTAATGTAACATTTTAATTTAATGTAATATCAGTCGATTACTGTTCTGTATTTTGTCATGAATTTGTAAGTTTTATGTCAACCACAGGAAGAGTAGCTGCTGCATGTGCGGTAGTTGACGGGGATCCTAATAAATAAAACTAAACTTTACTTGTGTAACGCCTGTCGTCGGAAGGAGTGGACCAAAGCGCAGCGTGAAAAGTGTTCATCATTTTTTTTATTATCAAAAAACACTAACAAAGTAACAAAACGAAAGCGAACAGTTCTGTCAGGTAACGGAGACTAAACAGAAAATAACTACCCACAAACACAGGTGGGTAAAAGGCTGCCTAAGTATGATTCCCAATCAGAGACAACGATAGACAGCTGCCTCTGATTGGGAACCCTACTCGGCCAAAACAAAGAAATTGACAACATAGAATGCCCACCCCAAATCACACCTTGACCTAACCAAATAGAGAAATAAAGGACAGGACATGACAACTTGCATAAAATCTGTGGTTGGTATAGTAGCTAGCTGCTGTCAGCTTGGCTAAACACAATGTCAGCCAGGTTGTAGCCTACACATCGAACTCAATTAGCTGACCATCTGAACTTAAAAACCTCTCTCCATAGCAAAGATTGATTAGTTTACCTCACTGTTACTACTCACTACTTCCCTTGTTTGTTGTTGTTGTTGTTCTTCTTCTTCTTATGTGGTTTTTATATGGAGGTTGGCAACCAACTTCAAGGTGTATCACCGTGACCAACTGGACTGGAGGCTGAACCAGAGACAGGGAAGGTCTAAATCCTACCCATTAATCTCCTTAAGGAAACAAAAAATACAGAATTAAACACTACATACTCTGAAGATTTTCTCAGCAGTTCACTTACGCTTGGCTCTTCAACACAATTACTCCTTAAATCTGACAACAATCTTTCCCTCCCATATTGCTGGCACTAAAATAGAAGGTGTTCCACTGTCTCCATCTATTCCTGACAGTGATCACACCTCAATGTAGTGTTGAGCCTTGTGTGTCCCAGTCTCAGCCTTGTGATTAAACTTTCCTCCATTTTATCTCGACCCGAGGACCTCCCTGCCCCACCTTTTCCTGGATCTTATACAAGCACTTTCCTTCCCTGTTCAACAACTCTTGACATTTGTTTTTAACCACTTTTCTTATTAGCCCTTTGGCGTCTGCTTTACTGATTGACATTTCCATTCCAAAACTAGGATCTTTGAGATTCTGCTTGGTGAGAACATCCACCACCTCATTCCCCTCTACTCCCACATGAACTAGGTACCCAGAGGAACCTCAAAAATATCCCCATCTGTCTCAGCCTAAACAGGCACCGCAAAATCTCATACAATACATCCTGCCTGCTCGGTGACAGAAAATAATTTAAGCTCATCAGTGCTGCACATGAGTCAGAGCAGATGACTACCTTGTCTGGCCTCACCCCCTCCACTCACTGAGCAGCCAAGAGTATGGCCAGCAACTCCATTGTGTACATGCATAAACGATCCGTTGCTCTATTTGTCACTGCCACCTTAACCTCAGGGACACTAAAAGCTGCACCTGTCTTCCCTGCAGGGTCCTTAGATCCATCAGTGAATATATTAAAGACCACATAGTACTGAGTTCTCAAATGTTCACTTACAATATTTACTGGATCTACTTCTTACTTGCCAACTCTTACCGTCTCAAGCAACCCTAGGTCTATAATTGGCTGAAGGAGCAACCAAGGTGGGATAGCAGGAAGGACCACAGAGGGGCTGTTTCCCAAACAGTCCCATTTCCCTCACCATGTTATTACCTATCCACACAACTTCAGATCTAGTTCATACTTTTAGCACTCTAGGAGCACATTTTTTGTAGGATGATAAACCGTATGTCCTTGAAAATTGACACAATATGTCATGGATATTGTTGTCTTCTTAGCATTAATGGCATCTCTCCCAACTCTACCTGCAGTGCTGTCACCGGGTAGATCCTTACTGCTCCACGTCATATTCTTAGAGTTTGCGCTTGGATTACATCTAGATTTTTAAAGATGTTGGAGCTGCTGATCCATATGCTACACTACCATAGTCCAGTGATGACCTTGATACCGTTATATATAATGTTTCAATGCCATTCTATCCTCCCCCACTCTGTTCTGCCCTTTTAATTTGATGATTAAACCAGATCCCCAATAGCCCAAACATTCCCACCCTCCCCAAATACCTTATGCACAGCTTCAGGCATATTTTCTCCCCAATGTTCTTTCTAGTAAAAAGTGTCTTGTAAAACGTTTTCTCAACTAAGAACTTAAATCTCCACCTGAGGGACGAATGCTCAACGTCCCTGATCGTTTCTTGAACTCTTCTGGCTGTATGGGGAATATTTTTCCCTCTCTTCCAAAGCGCCCCGTCATCCGCAAACAATGACCTCCCAATATTGGTTCTCACATGGGAGAATACATTATCAATCAAAATGGGGAACAGGAAAGGACTAATTACACTTCCCTGGGGGGGGGGGACCATTATCTCCCTCATAATACAAGTGAGTGTGGGACAGAGCTTCCCACACTCACTTGTATTGATCATCCAAAAACAAAGTTCTTTATCCAGTTAAAAACACGTCCTCCCAGTTTGATAAGCAGGCCCTCCTTCTACACATCTCTACATCGAAGAAAATGGCTAGCACCACCTCCTTAATTGCCTGTACCTTCCGTATGACTGACTCCAGACACAGTACAGGGTACGTCATTCCCCTGCCTTTCCTGAGCCTACTTTGACCTTTTGACTAATGTCGGGCCTTTGCTTTCCAGGAAGTACATCAGCCTTTCTGTTATCATTCTTTCCATAAGTGTACAGACATGAGATGTCAACGCTATTGGTCTATAACTTGATGGATTAGTGGGGTCTTTGCCTGGTTTCTGTATCGGCACCACGACTACCTGCTTTCAACTGTCAGGCAGCTTCCCTTCCTGCCACACCTTTTTGTAAAGGCCCAATATTTTCTTCCCATTGCAGTGTCACTGAGATGAGCCATCATAATGTAAAACAACATACTTTCTCAGAGACGTTACTCCAGCTTAAGCTATCACTCTCTTCATCTCATCCAAAGTAAAAGGGGCATTCAATGCATCCTCCACCATCTTTTTCTGAACCAGAATCCATGGATGCTCTCTTTCGCATGCTGTCCCTCCCTCATTAGTTTATTTGAGCTGTGCACCTTCACAGATGCCTGGGCTAAAGTTTCTAAAAGTTTCTAAAACTGTTTGAATGATGTCTGTGAGTATAACTGGACTCATATGGCAGGCAAAAACCTGGGAAAAAATCCAAACAGGAAGTGGGAAATCTGAGGTTTGTAGTTTTTGAAGTCTCCCCTATCGAATACACAGTGGGATATGGGTTATTTTGCACTTCCTAAGGCTTCCACTAGATGTCAAACGTCTTTAGAACTTTGTTTCAGGCTTCTCATGTGAAGGGGTCCAGATGGGTGCTGTTTGACTAAGGGGTCTGCCTGCAGCCTCGTTCTCAGTCACGCGCTTTCACTTGAGAGGTAGCTCTCGTTGCATTGCTCTTCTACAGACAATGGAATTATCCGGTTGGAACATTATTGAACTTTTATGATGAAAACATCCTAATGATTTATTCTATACTTAGTTTGACAAGTTTCTTCGACCTGTAATATAACTTTTTGAACTTTTCGTCCGACTGGACCAGATCGTGCTTTTGGATTTGTTTACCAAAAGCCCTAACAAAAGAAGCTATTGGATATAAATGGACATAAATGATGGACATTATCGAACAAAACAAGTAATTATTGTGGAACTGCGATTCCTGGCAGTGCATTCTGAGGAAGATCATCAAAGGTATGTGAATATTTATAATGCTATTTATGAATAATGTTGTGGATGCATCTACCTTCTGCTTCTTCTGGTCTCAGGGTGGCTATTGTTTACTGGACTCCTGACCTGAGCCTGCCGTTGGCTTGAGCTGGAGCGGCTGTTATTTAAGTCCCGCCATGGGACTGCAGTGGCATTTGTGCCTTCCTCCCCTCTCACCTGTTCCCCTCTCTGCAGGCTCCAACCAGTCATCGAGAGGAAAAAGCCGGCAAAGAATGCAACAACAAGGATTCTTCTCACTTTAACCTGATTCTCCCATGGCCAACTAGGTCGTACCAGGCGGAAGTCCATCCTCCGGTACATCTGGAACTGGATCATATGGCACGTTCCTGCAGTGGCCGGCGTGTACCCACGTCGATCTCAGCGGTGGGGATTATCAGCAACACCTGGAAAGAGCCAGTCCACCTCTGCTGGGTCCAATGCTTCCTCAGGTCCTTGACCACTACCCAGTCACCAGGTTGAAGCTTATGTAGGATTCCCACTAGGGGCTGAGGCAATGCTGCTTTCACCCTAGAAAAAATAGCCTTCAGAACATTGTTTAGAGCCGTACAGTAACGTACCATGTAGTTGTCGCAGCCATTAGAGTCAGCTTGTTCTGTTATAAAGGGGTATTTAACATCCTCATAGGTCTACCAGTCAGTATCTCATGAGGGGACAACCCAGTGCTTCCATGAGCCCTCCCCCTCATGTACATCAGTGCCAACGGCATCACAGTGACCCAGGGGAGACCATAAGGTTAACCATCTTAATTTCCAGGGTCTGATTAACATGTTCAACTAATCCCCCAGACTGAGGCCTTCAACTGCAATTGGTTCTGAGGTTTATCTGCAGACTCTCAGACAGGTTCTAAATAACAAAATGGGACCAATTTCCACTGGTTAATTTGGGATGGCAACCCCCACCTGGGTAGAATCTCTCTCAAGAGGTTCTTGCTACAGCTGTAGGAAAGCCTCTACCCATTTGGAGAAGGCATCCACTACAACCAAACAATATTTGTAACCCTGACAAGGTGACAACTCAATAAAATCCATCATCACATGCTGAAAAGGCCATTCTGGGGTTGGATGAGCAGATATAGGCATGGGAATTCCCCTTCCTGCATTGTTATTCATATAAATCACACATTTAGCATTTTTGCTCAATAAACACAGAAAATCCAGGTCCAAGCCATTTTTTTTCTTTTACAAAAATCAACAATTTCCCATTTGAAACATGGTCATAGCCATGTGCCAACTTAGCAAAATCAGGGAAACAAGAACATGGTAAAGTTGGTAGCCCACCCAGGCCCCACCACAGTTTCTGCACCTGGTCATGTGTAGACAGCCTCATCCATTTCCTCAGCTCGACAGGACCAACAGAAGACTGCAAATCAGAAATGTCAGTGAGAGAGGAGATGTTCTGAACGGGAAGTTAAACTATCTCTAACACGGGTGAGTCAAACGACACAGCCAGAGATTTGGCTCTCAAATCAGCATTGGCATTTCCTTTGGAGACAGGATCAGAGGAGTTAGAATGTGCCAAACACTTACATACAGCAATTTCAGAGAGAAGAAAAATTGCTTTCAACAGGTTATCAACAAGTTTGGAGTGAGCAATAGTCTTGCTCGGAGGGGGTGAGGAAACCAAGTTGTTTCCACAGAGTTTCAAAATCATCTACCACACAAAATGTACTCTTTTTTTATTTAACTAGGCAAGTCAGTTAAGAACAAATTCTTATTTTCAATGACAGCCTAGGAACAGTGGGTTAACTGCCTTGTTCAAGGGCAATATTACAGATTTTTAGGGATTTAATCTTGCAACCTTTCAGTGACAAGTCCAACACTCCATCCACTAGGCTACCTGCTGCCCCAAATGGTGACTGACTGGTGTTTAGCCAATATACAAGCTCTGGTGAGGGCAACTGTAGCTTGTGTCGAAAGGTGTGATGGTAATTTAGCACTCTCCAGTGTGGTTGCTTCTGTGGTAACTGCATAAGCAACAAGCGGTTCCCCTTTCTCAGATCTCTGAGTGGAGCCATCCACAAATATTTCCAGTTCAGCATTCTGCAAAGAAATATCGTTCAAATCTGACCTTGGTTTAGACACAAGCTCCACCAGAGCTGTACAGTCATGTGGCTCTCTGTCCTCCTTGGTCAGCAACAATGTTGCTGGCTTTAGCACAGTGCACCTTTTCAGGGTCACATGAGACCTGGTTAGAAGTACATTCTGATATTGGAGCAACCTCACTGGAGTCAGATGAGCAGTCTTACCCTGTGAGGTGAGAGCATGAACAATTGACACATTGCCACAATGTCAGCACGTGCTAGTACAACTTCAGTAGCCGCAGCCACAGCCCTCAAACCTCTCACCCTGCTATCCAATCACTTAGAATAATAACCCACTGGTCTCTGTTTCCCCCCCATGGTCCTGAGTCAACACAGACATAAACCCATTCTTCTCACACATAAACAGATTGAAAGGATTAGAATCGTCAGGCTGACATGTGGACGTAGTCATGAGCTGTTTCAGTTTCATCAGGGCAATCAGTCCTTCAGGGGTCCATTTAATCTTGTCATTCATAGCTATCTTGTGACCATAGATGGTATTTGATAGAGGCTGGACAACCTTGCCATAGTCGGGAAGCCATGCCCTACAGTACCCTGCCATACCAGTCAGTGACATCATGTGCTGTTTGGTAACAGGCTGTGGGACAGAGAGAATAGCTTGCTCTCTCTCTGGACCCAGCCGTACTGTATTAGAGTGCTCCCCTCCGGGTGAATGAAACCCTCAAAAAGTTGTTCTAATGCAGCTGAAACAATTGTGGAGGACTCAGTGTACCCAATGGGGGCCATGGTTCACATAAATCTCTTACTGAGGAATGTGAACACGAACCAGAACTGTGACTCGGGTGCAACAGGAATGCTAAAAATGCATTAGCCAAATCCACAACAGTAACCCAATTAGCTGGGGCTGGAACTGCAGATAACAATGTAGTTGGATTGGGAACCACAGGGGTACGAGCAAACACATTATTGACAGGTCTCAAATCCTGCACAAAACGGCAAACACCTAAAGCTATTCTTACTGGCAAGATAGGGGTATTGCAAGGTGACTCTGGAGACAAGACTAACGCTCCGGGCTCTAATAATGAAGCATGTACAGAAGTAATACCAGCAATAGCTTCTTTACTGAGTGGATACTGTGCTCAAATGACAGTTGGTCCAGTCCATACACACCCCCATCAACTGGTGTGTCTGAGTTGAATGGGTAACAAAACGTTAGTGTGCTGGGTGAATAGGTTGACTCATCTGGACGCATTTCCCAATCAACAGCATTTACCAGCCCCTTCATCCCAACCCCAGTATCCGCCCACTCAACCATGTGTGATTTTGCCAGGGACTCATGTGGTGCTCTATCTTCAAGCATGTAGAGCTCCCTCTGTGCAGGGGTTAGAAGTCGCTGCTACAGTACAGGCCCTCACACTGTACTGATTCTGGTGCTACACTTTCCAACAGCCATTTGTTTTCATATCCCAGGTCTCTTGTCAATGGAGAGAAATGGGAGGTGCAATGTAAGCCTGCTTCAGACATAAAAACTGCCCTCGTGGCCCCAATGGGTTTTGGCCATTGAGAAAACACAAGCAATATTGGGCTTATTATCAATAAGCCCAATATCAACGTTATCAACGTCCCATGCATAATACCAATCACAAAACTCAGACACCAGCATCAATTGCTCCTCTTCCTGATGTATCACAATGATGCAAGTTGGGCCACAGGTTCTTTGCTCCGTTCATCTTTCCCTCGATCATGACAAGTGTCGCAGTCCCTGCAGCTGAAAAACATCAATACAGCATGATGCTGACACCACCATGCTTCACCGTAGGGATGGTGTCAGATTTCTTCCAGACATAATGTTTGGCAGTCAGGCCAAAGAGTTCAATCTTTTATTTATTTATTTATGTATTTTTTCGGGGTGGATCAGCTTAATATCGCGGAAAGATTGTTGCTTCCATCATTGTAATTGTCTGCACCATTTCCAATCCCCCATATCTTTTTGGGGTAAATATATACATACACGTACTTATACACATATACACATCCACATTCCTATATAGATATACATACTATTTTTTAGAATATACCTTTATTATTCCCTGCAAACCCTACCACCCTTCCCCCAATTGGAGTAAACTAATAAACAATAACACAGGCTTATACCTTCAGTTTAACCATCTTATATACATTTTATAGACAATCTATTTTACAATAGTTATATTTAGTTTGTTTTTAGTCCTTCTTCTATTTCTGATGTCCATCCAGTTTGATTTCTATTTCTAACTGCTATTTCACCAAATTCCAAAACCTATATACATTTTACAAATAATTCAATCTTGGTTTCATCAGACCAGAGAATCTTGTTTCTTATGGTCTGAGAGTCATTTGGATACCTTTTGGCAAACTCCAAACAGGCTGCCAGTGGCCATTGAAGGTGAGCACTTGCCCACTGTAGTCGGTGACGACGACAAACTGCAATCAGGTCAAGACCCTGGTGAGGATGATCAGTGCGCAGATGAGCTTCCCTGAGATGGTTTCTGACAGTTTGTGCAGACATTCTTCAGTTGTGCAAACCTACAGTTTCATGAGCTGTCCAGGTGGCCTTTTATTGTCCCCAGAACAAGGTGCATCTGTGTGATGATCATGCTGTATAATCAGTTTCTTGATATGTCAAGTGGATGGATTATCTTGGCAAAGGATACATGTTTTTGATTATACATTTTTTTAAATATACATTTTATTTCAGCTCATGGGGCCAACACTGTACATGTTACATTTATATTTTTGTTCAGTGTATTTTGGGACCTCGGTATCATTAAAAGAATGTAAACACACTCTCGCATCGATGTCAGTCTTTCATCAAGTGTTGAGCCTAATTGAGACCCATGGGAGGTAGATGGATTGGTGGCAAGAGGAACTTCTGATGCAGCACTGGAGGCAACCAGTAAACAAGAACAGTACACTAAGATGTTGTTATTCCACCTGATTACTTCTTGTATCTGATGGTAAAATTGCCCCATCATCTTTCTATTGGAAATTGTGTCACATATATTTGATCAATGCATGAAGTTCAGAAAGGAGGTTATTCTCCGTAAACCTCTCAATATATACCCATCCAAACTGTCAGAGTAATACTTTAGTATTTTTGAGTAAGTCTAGATAAAATCCTCTTAGATGTAAAGTCACCTATTTAGATGACCAGCGTGGTTCTGGTACCGGGTACAACAGTAATTTCCACTTGTAAATTGATCTGTGGACACCATAGAACGAAATGGCTTGCATTGAGCGATAGCCCTGGTTCCCATGGACACATAGTATATTCTGAGTCTGTGTGACGTAGGATGTGAAATCTGATACCACTTGAAGCTGGGAAGTCAGTCCTACCATTTGTTTTGCTTATCTGACTGTCCATCAACTCCTGGCTGAATCCTACATCACAGCCATTGACAAAGCACATGCCTGCAAATGAGTGGTTTCATCACAGTAGTACATTCAGAGCTCAATTTATAGCTATTAATCTAAAATAATTCAAAGATTTTAAACAAAAATTCACTTAGACGGACAAGATTAATAGGACACTATGAGATGAAAGGTGAGTTTCTAATGAGTTCAGGATGCAGAGATAAAGCTACGCGAGACATTTCACAGCAATGGGGGCAGAGGTTTTGATCAAGAGAACTTTTTGAAAATATGCACATTTTCTCTAAAGCTAAATATACAAATATGTATTTTTCAATTATAAAAAAGGTGAAATCTTATAGTTAATCATTTTATCATTTGTTTAGGCTATATTTTGAAAGTACATGTCATTTCAAGCCATGTTCAGTTTTGTTGAATAGGAAATGCATCACATAAGATGTTTCGTAGTTCCATATTTTTATCATATTTGTAGTGTACTTGAGCTTGTGTCCTCAAAAGTGACTACCCCTCAGCAATTTCTAGCTTTTTTTACCAGAAAGGTGACATTTTAACTTTTGAGTATGCAGCATTACTAGTTATTTTTTATGGCCCCCTCATGATAAATAATTACTTTTGGGGATTACATAGATGACATTTTCGATTACCTTTAGTTGCATACAACTGGATAAAACAAAACACACTCTGAACAACCTTTGCAGGAAGAGGTGTATGCATATTCGTGGCTCAAAACGTGATCTCTGAAGTCACTTTTTTTAATGGATTCTAGGACAGTACCCAAGAGTAAATGAAGGCCCTCCCATTCATTCAAAAAATATACCTGATGGCTCTAGGCAGAGATACAATTTTTATTTAGGGGAGAAAGAATGTATGTTAAGACAAGAACACTCTGAGGAACAAATTACGACACGCAGTGAGTCTGATCAGTTTTTATGACTTGCATTGGGCATCCTGAAATTCAACCAGCGGTTCAAAAGGAATATGTCTACAGTCTGTCGTTGTCATTCAAACTCACAAACAATTCATAATAATTAGGCAGTATAGAACAATTATGTGGAGGTATGAAACCATTCTCCTAAAAAATCATGTTCATAAATGTGTATGTATTTTTCTAAATCTACTGTGAACAAATCACAAGGCTGAGGGTCAGAGATGTTGTACAGTATGAAAACTTTAAAGAGAGAAAATGCAACTTTTTTTGGAAACGGTGCTTCTGAATATAACAGATTGAGTATAATATACCAGGGAGTGTTATGATAGACATTGAATCCAAAACCAGTCTCTTCCCCTCTTCCCATTTGCACGTTCTGCAGAGTGTTGTATGTGTCCATGTTACTATTTAACAAATTAACTGAACACTCAATAACAAAACAACAAAGAGAGTGACCGAAACAGTCCTGTAAGGTGCAAACACACAAAATAGAAAACAACTACCCACAAATCAAGTTGGAAAAACAGGCAACCTAAGTATGGTTCTCAATCAGAGACAACGATTGACAGCTGCCTCTGATTGAGAACCATACCAGGCCAAACACATAGAAAACCAAAACTAGAACAACACATAGAATGCCCACACCAACTCATGCCCTGATCAACCCAAATAAGAAATATAACAAAGGAACTAAGGTCAGGATGTGACACTGAGCAAATGCATTAGTATTAAATAACATAATTTCCCAATTTTTTGGAGCATACAATAAAGCTCAGTATTTTAATTATTTATTTTATATAGTCATAATCGCTCATCTTTATCAACAGTGTCAACAATGTTGTAACGGATTTCCTCCTCTACGTCTGAGGAGGAGTAAGGATCGGACCAAAGCGCAGCGTGGTAAGTGTTCTTGATGATTTTTAATTCAAATTCAGAACACTAAACAGAAAATAACAACGTGAATTTACAAAACCGAAACAGTACCGTGTGGCCAAAACACTCACACGGAAACAAACAACCACAACCCAAAAGTGAAACCCAGGCTACCTAAGTATGATTCTCAATCAGAGACAACTAATGACACCAGCCTCTGATTGAGAACCATACTTGCCCGAACCCAAAAACCAACATAGAAAAACAAACATAGACTGCCCACCCCAACTCACGAGCTGACCATACTAAAACAAAGAATAAAATAACAGAAATATGGTCAGAACGTGACAAAAGTACAACCCTACTTTATATGTTTTGTAAGGATACCGATTGTATTCGCTGCAATAATGCTGTTTAAAATGAATGGCTGGTACATCCTGATCCTACCTTGAAACTGCCACAGGATATGGCAAATATTCCTGCCTACTTTTTGTTGATGACAACAACACCGAACAAAAATATGTGTATATATATAAATATATATATATATCACTTTTAGTGAGCATTTCCCCTTTGTCAAGAGAATGTCTCAAGTTTTGAAGGAGTGTGCAATTTGCATGCTGACTGCAGGAATGAATGTCCACCAGAGCTGTTTCCAGAGAATTGAATGTTAATTTCTCTACCAGAAGCCATCTCCAACATCGTTTTAGATAATTTGGCAGTACATCCAACCGGCCTCACAACCACAGACCACGTGTGCAGTGTCGGGTGGGCGAGCGATTTGCTGATGTCATCAATTTGTACAGTGTGCCCCATGGAGGCGTTATGGTATAGGCAGACACAAGCTACGGACAATGAATACAATTTGCATTTTATCGATGGCATTTTGAATGCACAGTGATACCTTGAAAAGATCCTGAGGCCCTTTGTCATGCCATTCATCAGCCGGCATCACCTCATGTTTCAGCATGATAACGCATAGCCTCATATCGCAAGGATCTGTACACAATTCCTGGAGGCTGTAAATGTCTCAGTTCTACCATGGCCTGCATACTCACCAGACACGCCACCCATTGGGCATGTTTGGGATACTGTGGATCGACATGTACGACAGCATGTTCCAGTTCCCACCAATCTTCAATAACATCGCACAGCCATTGAAGAGGAGTGAAACATAATTCCACAGGTCACAATCAACAGCCTGATCAACTCTATACGAGGCATTAGGCAAATGGTAGTCACACCAGATACTGACTGGTTTTCAGGATTCGCGCTCCTACCCATTTTTTGAGGTATCTGTGACCAACAGATGCTTATCTGTATTCCCAGTCATGTGAAATCCATAGATTAGAGAGATTTACATGGTTATCAAAATGTCATAACAGGGTAAGCCTACACAAGGCAATAAAAAACAGAACAAAACAGGTGGTGTTTTAAAATGGGTTCTGAAAGGCATCCACGTGGAATGTTGGCCAAGCAAACTCGAATAGGGTCTTAACACCCACCGTGAACCATCATATCATGCATGGCTTAGCACATCAGCAATGAACATCAACCAATCTAACATTAGCTAGCAATCTAGAGTTCTGGGCCTGGTAATATCTCTCTAGGAGCTGATTCCTCATTAGTATTGTGAAATAATTGTACTTTTAAGGAAATCATTTAATGGAAAAAGCTGATCTGAAAGCAGTGCTCCCTTTCATTCAATCCTTTCAGTATCAACACATGCTCCAATGACGCACTTAGCCACCACTCCCTGTGTGGTGTTTTGGGAAATGCATGTTACATCTTCAGCTATTATAGGAAAGATGCATTGTTAAAACACTCTTAAGCCTAAGTTCTATCGCTTCGTGAAACCGGGTCCAATGTTTGCCTTCGAACTCCCCAGAAGAGTTACGGTGTCAAAATATATACCTTGTATTTGTTGGACAAGCTTGCTCACCACCCACAGAAAAAAAGCCCCATTTCACAACATGTTCAACTTAAATGTGTTGCTACTTAAATGTGTTGCTTTATCCAATTTGAACATTATGTTTATTGTCTGTATTGTACAAGAAAAAACAGCAACTTTAAACTATTTATAATATCAACATTCTTTTATTTAGAAAATAAAATAGCTGCCTAAAACTCAGAAGTTTTCTCCATCTTTATACCTTTCTCATATTCCCATCCTCTTGGGATGAGCCCAACCGAAACAAAACTCATCTCCAATATGGCAAAATGTGCAGGCAAAACAAAGTGTGTGCCAGGGCTACACACTGGCTAAACACAAAACCTTTTGACTGAGAATCAGCAACCAAGTTGTCCTTACCACAGACATGTCTGATTTCAAGGGGAAACTCCTGCAATATGAGACTCCAGTGAAAGATTCTGTTCTATTTCTGTTGATCGATGATTTGTTTTAGTCTGGGACCTCTCGTACACCCATTGAAAGTGCGGCATAGGGTCGTTTGATTGTACCAAAAGTTAATTTTCGTTTGCGCCTTCTAGAAATTCTCACTGGCAAAGTCATAGACATGGTGCAATCTGTAACGAAAGCCCTAACGTGCCCCAACAAAAAATGTTTCTGTGTTTGAGGTGATGTCCTGCAATAACCTCTCTCTCTCAGGAAGCTCAAATAATCTCTGACATGATCTACAAACACAAGCTCAATCGGACTGAAACCAAGAGATTCCTGAACAACCTCCTGTGCTGCAAACAGCACCCCTTCATCCCAGTCTTTCTCGAACTCAAAGCAGTAAGCTCTCAACATAGACTTCAAAATCTGATGAATTCTCTCAAGAGCAACTTGAGAATCTGGGTGGTAGGCAACATCCAACTGCTGTAGCACTTGCTGGAATACCTTTGACCTGCGGAAGGCCAAATATTGAAAATAATTTCACAAGGGCTTATAATTTTCCTCAGTGGAACGGCTTCAGGGAAAGGAGTAGTTGCGCAAATGATGGTTAAGAGAAATTGGTTACCACTCTTTGCTTTGAGTTAAGGACCAACACAGTTCACCAGAACCCTGCTGAAAGGTTAGTCAAAAGCAAGGCTGCAAAGGTTCAACCAGTACCGTTTGGTTTACCCGTCTACTAACAAACATAACAGGATTTACAGTAAGACACAAACTCCTGTTTCAGACCAGGCCAGAAAGAGTTACTCAAGATACGGTCATACATCCATCTAAAAGAATTGGAGGCCTCTTACACTTCAATGTTGTGATGCAAAATTACAATACATGCATAGCTAGCAGAATTAAAAAGGTTTTACTAGGTATTGTTCATCCTGATCAGAAAGGTTTTCTACATGGACGATACCTTGGTAATATACGACAACTACTGGAAATAATAGAACATGAAACATCTAAGAAGCCAGGCCTGGTATTCATAGTGGATTTTGAAAAGGTGTTTGATAAAGTAAGCATCAGATTTCAGGTAAGACCAAAGTGCAGACTGTGTTGAAGTAACAATGTTTATTGCAACAATAGGGGCAGGCAAACGACAGGTCAAGCCAGGCAGGGGTAGATAATCTAGAGTAGGGAAAAAGGCACAGAATGACAGGCAGGCTCAGAGTCAGGACAGGCAAGGGTCAAAACCAGGATGATGAGAAAAAGAGAGACTGGGGAAAAGCAGGAGCTGAGACAAAATGCTGGTTGACTTGAACAAACAAGACGAACTGGCACAGACACACAGAAAACACAGGTTTAAATACCCAGGAGATAAGTGAGGAAGATGGGCGACACCTGGAGGGGGGTGGAGACAAGCACAAGGACAGGTAAAACAGATCAGGTCGTGACAGTAAGTATGGACTTTATATATAAAATATATGTAAAATGCCTGGATTTTTTCAATTTCAGTGTATCTCTTATTCAACGGGTCAAAGTAATGTATAGCAACCCAGATGTACAACCCAGATGCTACTTTGAACTGTCAATATGAGTTAAACAAGGGTGTCCGCTGTCACCATATCTATTCATTATGGTAATCATAATGCTAGCTATTAAAATCAGATCAAATAACAACATTAGAGGATTAGAAATGCAATATTTAAAAACAAAGGTGTCCATGTAGGCCGATGAATCCATTTTTATATTTAGTCCGCAAGCTATATCCTGCAAGGTCTCCTTGAAGATCTAGATAGGTTTTAGTCCAGAGAGACCAAAAACGTTAATTATGATAAGTGTACCATATTATGTATTGGATTTAAAAAAAACACAACTTGTACATTACCCTGCAGTTTACGTATAAAATGGGCTGACAATGAAGTAGATATACTTGGTATTCATATCAAAAAACATACAACATCAATAGAAAACATGTAAAATAGACAAGATCCTGCAACAATGAAGATGAAAATACCTGTCTATTTATGGAAAAAAACACTGATTAACTCCTTAGTCAGGGGATAGTGCATACGGCCCAGTACATCACTGGGGCCAAGCTTCCTGCCATCCAGGAGAGGAAGGCCCTAAAAATTGTCAAAGACTCCAGGATCTCAGCGCTCACTGCCACTGTCGTCCGTAATGGGTCCGCAGTCAAACGACCACGCCTCATCACTGTCAAACGCTCCGTAAAACACTTCAGCAAGCAGGCCTTTCTAATTGAGCTGGCCCGGGTATGCCTGGTTATTCTTTAAAAGTGCTTTCTTCACCATCTTAAAAAAGCATGCCCCATTCAAAAGTGTTGAACTATGAACAGATGTAGCCCTTGGTTAACTCCACACTTGACTGCCATTGACGAGTACCAAAACATCCTGTGGCATACTGCTTTAACATCGAATAGCCCCACGATATGCAACTTTTCAGGGAAGATTGGACCCAATATACACAGGCAGTTAGGAAAGCGAAGGCTAGCTTTTTCAAACATAAATTTGCATCCTGTAGCACAAACTCCAAAAAGGTTCTGGGACACTGTAAAGTCTATGGATAATAAGAGCACCTCCTCCCAGCTGCCCATTGCACTGAGAATAGGAAACACTGTAACCACCGATAAATCTACGATAATCGAGAATTTCAACAAGCATTTCTCCACGGCTGGCCATGCTTTCCACCTGGCTACCCCTACCCCAGTAAACAGCTCTGCACCCCCCACAGCAACTTGCCCAAGCCTCCCCCTTTCTCCTTCACCCAAATCCAGATAGCTGATGTTCTGAAACAGCTGGCCTAGACAATCTAGAACCTCTCTTTCTAAAATTATCTGCCGCAATTTTGCAACCCCTTTTACTAGCCTGTTCAACCTCTTTCATATCGTCTGTGATCCCTAAAGATTGGAAAGCTGCCGCAGTCATCCCCCTCTTCAGAGGGGGAGACACTCTAGACCCAAACTGTTACAGACCTATATCTATCCTAATATTTAACACAAATAATGAAAAAGGCATTCAAATCAGTTCCAATAACCCTAAAGCTGCCAACATCTCACACCTTTATCTTTTTACTCTTAACTTTCTCAAAATGTTCCATATAACCCTTCCTGTTTTTCTGAGCTTTGCACTGAGCTAAGCTATGAGCCAAGATGGAGCATGCGCAGGGAGTTGAAATTGACACTGTTATCACGGATGGTGGGCAATCAGCATTTTCATGGTTTCATGCCTCTTTCAGTTTTCGCCCCCATAAAAAGATTCCCTCAGGGGAAGACCATTGATTTTACCTCAACATCATCTAATTAATGTACTGTTGGTTAGAAGTTGCAGCATGTACCGTTATTCATGTAACTTTAGTTGTTCTACAAACGTGGGGATATATGTTTTGATTTTTAATACATTGTAAGGCTGCATGATGAGACTCGAATTATGTGTTGAAAAAAGTCGCTTGAAAGGCAAAAGCTCTGCTTTGTTTTTACGAAGGCTGTACACACTCCAATAGTCTCTCATTCAAAATTTGACAAGAACTTGATAATGCCTCAAATTTCACGGTGGCATCCTCTTTGTGGTCGTAATGCACCCTAAAAAAAACATGCCTTTTGCATCCCGTAGTACTGCGTTGTGCCCTTCTCAATCAAGCATCTGTCACTCAGTCAAGTGATCGGGTCTTTCTCACAAGCTACATACATGTGAAGACAGACATATTGGGACACAACTACGCGCATCCTTATCCAATTCTGAGGTACATATTGAAGATATTGTAAGAATGTTCCACGTTTACTTTTCGTCAGCCAACAAGATGAGTAGGCCGAACGAACAGCAAAAGCTCTAGCCAATGTCAATCTACTATCCCCCGTAGTACAAAAGTTAACCTATTCTGTGCGAGAAATAAATATTCCAAACATAGTCTGGAACAGTTGTGGGATGCAATGGATCCCAAATTAATACAACCACTAACATAAAATAATTCAATGTGGTTGACGCCACAAATCATAACAATTAACTTATAATGTTGATAAACTATTAGGCTATTTCTTTACATTTTAAGTGTATCAATGGGCACATAGTAGTAGGCTATAGGAGCAAATGTTCCATTAGCGGAAAACACCTTGATCAAAAGTAACCGTAAAAGCAGCTATGCATGTAATGCTTTTATTATGAAGGTCCATTTTATGGTGAAAATGATCTTCCCCATACTTGAAACTCACATGCTGCTTATATATTCCAGTTAGGCTCCACACCCCATCTAAAGCAGATTTACCTCTTATTAAAGGATCCACCCCTTTTTTTCAATTTTCGCCTAAAATGACAAAATAAATAAATACCAGCTCTCTCTTTTCTGATTCATTCTCGTTCTTACCACGTCGCCGATTCTTTCCTCCCTTACCTTTATTCTTCGGCATATTCCCAATCTAGCTGAAATAAATCATTCTCTCTACTATTGTTCTGACATTTCACATTCTTAAAATAAAGTGGTGATCCTAACTGACCTAAGACAGGGAATTCTTTGTAGGATTAAAAGTCAAGAAGTGTGAAAGACTTAGTTTAAATGTATTTGGCTAAGGTGTGTGTAAACTTCCGACTTCAACTGTATATAATTCACAAGTGATACCCATCAGACTATTTTTGATTTAATCTCGTCTTTTCATATACTAAATAATATATGTGTGACATTTGTTTCAATTTAGAATGGGCCAAACAGGGGAAGCGGGAAAAAATACATGTTATCTATGCATTTAAATAGCGTATGGAAGATGCTTTTCCCTGTGGTTTATTTTCATGCCAGCCAGGTAGGCTATACTTCTGTTGTAAATATAAGCAACATGCTTAATATTAGTAAATAAATATAGCAGGCCCAGCCTATAGAAAGTGGATGGGTTCCTCATCTTTTTATTAGCGGCCATCACCCACAATTGCATAGCCTATAGAAATGCTGAGCAACATGAGCTTATGGGCACTCATGAAGTGTTTGATTAGATGAAATAGACTACATTTGCATTGATGTCAGATTGATTAGAGGGACAATAGTGTGCTGAGTACCAGGCAGTTAGCAAGTTTGGTAGGCTACTAATGACCATCAGCAACATCAGAGTTTGGAGAAGCCTAATTACCGTGAATAAACGGTCATGTGGAGTTTGACTGCCTTCATGACTCATGACCGCCAGTTCGGCGATAATACGGTCACTGCAACAGCCTTAGGTATACTACATTATTGAAGCCTCTACTACATTGTCCTTGAAAATAATACAAAAAATGCACATCTGTAGCTATTGGATAATGGCTGGAATGAAAAATTAAATTAAATTAAAATTAAAATTATTCCATTCCAGCCATTATTAGGAGCCCGTCCTCCCCTATTAAGGTGCTTGTGTCTCCCTCCTAGCCAACTGAGGTTTAGGAATGCTTCACAGCTGTATATCTTCCTCTCTCAGCCAGACCACAGGCCCCATGCAGTGCTACCTAACAGCACCCTCTCATGTATTAATGGGGGACATGATTAATCTCTGTGTTGAAGGCTCCATGTTGACAGCCATTGCTGTTGCCCTAAAATGGCCACGTCAGTAGCTACACAAAGTATTCGCTTTTGGAGAGGTTTAGTGGAAACATTAGTCAAATCCTTGTGAGTGTCACACCAAGTCCTTAGTGAACCTTTTTATGTCTCTATTTTGGTTTGGTCTGGGCGTGAGTTGGGGTGGGCATTCTATGTTTTTTATTTCTGTGTGTTTGGCATGGTGTGGTTCTCAATCAGAGGCAGCTGTCTATTGTTGTCTCTGATTGGGAACCATACTTAGGTAACCTTTTCCCACCTGTGTTTTGGTGGGTAGTTGTTTTCTGTTTTTGTGTCTGCATAAGACAGAACTATTTCGGTTTCGTTGTTATTTCAGTGTTCAGTTAATAAAAATCACGAACACGTACGACGGTGCACCTTGGTCCACACCTTCTTCAAACAGCCGTGAGATAAGAAATGCAAGATACTTTTGTCTGGTTGTGTTTTTTTATCACTGTAGTGGCAAATTGTGACTCAGACTGTTGACAAACAATTAGTTTTTTTAGAATCTAAAGACACGATATGATATTATCTAATATTTTGCATGTTATCAGGGGCATCATGCACCCATTACTTTAGAGGGGGTACAAAGTACGTGAGGATCGGGGAGTGGTGGTGCCTGGAAGTCGTAGAATAGGGCATTTTTCAAATACCAGATTCATAATCATTGTCTAATTCTATGTAAAGAAATGTCTAAGAATACCTCTTTACCTGTTCAATTGTTATTTGAATGATGGATGCACATTGATTCTTTAAGAACTTTTATAGTGTAGTAATTAATTTAACATCAAAACATTTTAAAAACAGGAAAATCTGAGGGGGCACGTGCCCTTGTGCCCCCTTTGGGCATGAGGCCTCTGCATGTTATGAAATGGAAATAAATATATACTGTATAGCAAATAAAATCCTGCCCTTATTACAAACTGAACCTGCTGTATCTCCCTGTCAAAATGACCAGCCACAATAATATCCACACAACATCGCAGATCCACCCACACACGCCAATAGCATACACATTCTTATAGGCACGACAAACAACACCCGCAAGCCATGTCCACTTTAATATTACCTTTGGATCCATGGAATCCACGTAGCAATTCCATACCCCACCTACACAAACATACTACCAGCATCTCACATTTACAGTTGAAGTGGGAAGTTTATATACACCTTAGCCAAATACATGTACATTAAGTTTTTAATAATTCCTGACATTTAATCCTATCAACAATTCCCTTTCACAGGTCAGTTAGGATCACCACTTTATTTTAAGAATGTGAAATGTCAGAATAACAGTAGAGAGAATGATTTATTTCAGCTTTTATTTCTTTCATCACATTCCCAGTGGATCAGAAGTTTACATACACTCAATTAGTATTTGATAGCATTGCCTTTAAATTGTTGAACTTGGGTCAAACATTTCGGGTAGCCTTCCACAAGTACCCCACAATAAGTTGGGTGGATTTTGGCCCATTCCTCCTGACAGAGCTGGTGTAACTGAGTCAGGTTTGAAGGCCTCCTTGCTCATACAAACAATTTCAGTTCTGCCCACAAATTTTCTATAGGATTGAGTTCAGGGCTTTGTGATGGCCATTCCAATACCTTGACTTTGTTGTCCTTAAGCCATTTTGCCACAACTTTGGAAGTATGCTTGGGGTCATTGTCCATTTGGAAGACCCATTTGCGACCAAGATTTAACTTCCTGACTGATGTCTTGAGATGTTGATTCAATATATCCACATAATTTTCCTGCCTCATGATGCCATCTATTTTGTGAAGTGCACCAGTTCCTCCTGCAGCAAAGCACCCCCACAGCATGATGCTGCCACCCCTGTGCTTCATGGTTGGGATGGTGTTCTTCGGCTTGCGAGCATCCCCCTTTTCCCTCCAAAAATAACGAGGGTCATTATGGCCAAACAGTTCTGTTTTTGTTTCATCAGACCAGAGGACATTTCTCCAACAAGTACAATCTTTGTCCCTATGTGCAGTTGCAAACCATAGTTTGGCTTTTTTATGGAGGTTTTGGAGCAGTGGCTTCTTCCTTGCTGAGCGGCCTTTCAAGTTATGTCGATATAGGACTCATTTTACTGTAGATATATATACTTTTGTAACTGTTTCCTCCAGCATCTTCACTCTCTTCACTCTCTCTCTCTTATGTTGTTGTTCTGGGATTGATTTGCACTTTTTGCACCAAAGTACATTCACCTCAATGAGACAGAACGAGTCTCCTTCCTGAGCGGTATGACGGCTGCATGGTCCCATGGTGTTTATACTTGCATTCTATTGTTTTCACAGATGAACGTGGTACCTTCAGGCGTTTGGAAATTGCTCCCAAGGATGAACCAGACTTGTGGAGGTCTGCAATTTTATTCTGAGGTCTTGGCTGATTTCTTTTGATTTTCCCATGATGTCAAGCAAAGAGGCACTGAGTTTGAAGGTAGGCCTTGAAATTCATCCACATGTACACCTCCAATTGACTCAAATGATGTTAATTAGCCTATCAGAAGCTTCTAAAGCCATGACATATTCTTCTGAAATTTTCCAAGCTGTTTAAAGGCACAATCAACTGAGTATATGTAAACTTCTGACCCACTGGAATTGTGATACATTGAATGAAAAGTGAAATAATCTGTCTGTAAACAATTGTTGGAAAAATGACTTGTGTCATGAACAAAGTAGATGTTCGAACCGACTTGCCAAACTATAGTTTTTTTAACAAGAAATTTGTGGAGTGGTTGAAAAACTAGTTTTAATGACTCCAACCTAAGTGTATGTAATCTTCCAACTTCAACTATACTTCATAACCCAAGACAACAATGACAATGCAAGTAACTTCATACAACTGTAAAACTTATGAAAAAACATTTTGGGGAATGTGACATTGCTGCAGATGTAGGATCTTCATTTTAACAGTTTGCTACAGAAAGATAAATAATCTTGCAGCGACAGGAAATCAGAATTATTAAGTGGCTTATAATTAATGGCCATTTTTGTAGGGATTAATATATTTTTCATAAGGAAAATTCAAGTCTGACACTTTAAAGTGAAGATTACACACTTCAGAATCCTGTTTAAACCTCAAAGTTTTAAAGGAAAGTTATGCTGCAACAGGTTGACCAAATTAAGATCCGTCATCTCTAGATTGCTGTGTTGCTAAATGACCCTTTACGTTTCCCCCTACCGGCTTGTGATGAATAGCCGTGGCGTGTTGCTGTATTGGGCTGTAACAAGGCATGCAAGGCCTCCAGCACTCATATATTTGGCCTTTTGATCTATCAGCCCCATCTGGAGATGTTCATACCAACAGGCCCTCATGGCTTGACTGAAGCTTATTGCTTCAGATAAACTGTATCCATCTTCCTCCGTAATAGTTTACTGAAGACGTGTTGTTGGTACACTCTGTTTTCTCCATGGAGCGATCTGATAGTAGGGACAAGGTCGAATGGGATGTAATGCTGAATGGGAAGCTCGTAAAGTCACACGGGAAGATTGAGGGCAAATATTGTGATTTTAGATAGAGTTACTGCATTGAGGATTTATTTACTTGTTTGCGGAATGAATAAGTTATTAATTAATAAAGGAATACGTGTGTCAATGCCAAATAGCACGGTTCAAGGGGATACTAAAAAAGCTAAGCAGAGACCCATCTACCTCAATACAATTTGCTACTAGGCTACATGTAGTGAAAGGATCTATCAATATTCAAATGAAAAATAGGCCAAATCTCTAAAACAATACATTTTATGCATAATTAAGCTTTCAGTGACAAAGAGTCATCCTGGACATACAGTATAGCGTAGACAGACCGTGTGGACAGATCAGCTAGCTTGAGAGTCTGTTACTCACAGCTCAACACTTCTGGTGGGAGTGTTCAGAACAATAGCTTTGAAACCACCTCGTCTTTTGGGGCCAGAACGGACTGTGGCGACAGGTGCTGCTCTGCTCTTTTAAATGGCTAGCTTCTGGTTCTCTCATGCTCCATCTCTATTTTACTTTACCTACACCCGGGACTAACTGTTGCTTCCAACCCTGGAGAAAGTCAAGTGCCAAAGTACCTCTACAGTATTGCATTTATTTGCTATTTTTTTACCTCTCCTGTACTATCCCTTGCTGTCTGTGCAATTATCGCTGTCATTATACGGTTGGATGAGTAAAGATTGCCGGTGGCAAACAGGGAGAGAGGCAAACATGGAGACACAGCTGAGTGAGTGTGCTTGTGTGTGTGTGTGTGTATTTGTGTCCAGTCTGAGCGCATGATGTGCCCTCTACATTTGTAATGTGAAACATTCTAATGCATTTCCTAAATGTTGCACATTTAATAACATATATGACCGACCACCTTGATTCGGTCTTATTTGAAAACATTTGAAATGGTGTTGTTTACATTGGATAAAAGCAGAGACAAAGCTACAACATTGAATATCATACACTGCATTTTTGAGGAACAATGGGAAAGTAATTTTGCTTTGAAAGTTAATAAACTTGTAACCTCAATTTTGAGAAAATGGCCCTTGACTGTTTGAGTACTGGAGAGCTCTCCTTTGTCTACACCCAATCAGCATTGTTCACATCCTCTTAAGCCAGCCCCATCAGGGGTAAAGTGGCTAAGCAGCGGGATTAAAAAAATAGGAGCAGCAACGTATGGCTTGTGTGTTAGGAGAGAATCATGTGAATAGAGGCACTGCAGATAGTGCTGATTACTGATCCGTCCGAACCATGCATGAACAAGGGAATCTATTTTCTGAGAGCCTGATTCTGTCCAGCCCTTGAATTTGGTGCAGGGCATGTAACGTCCATAGCCTTTTCGTCGCAAAATTCCCTGATCTTCTCAAAAATATACGTTTGTCTAGCTGTGTCCAGTCGAGGTGGTGCTTGTACAGGCAGACCATCTTTGGGAGGAAAGATGTCAACTTTGCGCAGTAGATGTAACCTGCTCCCCACTGAGTCCATATGCTCCTTGGCGATAACAACACCAGGCTCCAGAGCATCAAAGCTGTAAAACAGGAAATAAAAAATAAAAATTTGAAGACATTTACAACCTTGCACAACATCAATTCACCTCACAAGTTTTGATAAGAAGAATAACCTCATATAATACAATGAAAATGATATTCACCTGAAGTGCTGGTATTGCTTGATCTGTGGCAGTGGCCTGAAGTACAGAGTCAGGTGTTGTTGCCAACCATAGCTTAACTTGTTATGTCTGCTATCCCGCTAATGGGATCGATATGACAACTACCAGTGAAAATAGAGGGCGCCAAATTCAAACCACAGAAATGTCATAATTACAATTCCTAAAACATATGTATTTTATATCATTTTAAAGGTAATCTTGTTGTTAATCCCACCAAAGTGTCTGATTTCAAATATGCTTTTCAGCAAAAGCACAACAAACGATTATGTTAGGTCTCCACCAAACCACAATAAGCACAGCCATTTTCCAGCGAAATATAGCATTCACAAAAAGCAGAAATAGAGGTAAATTAATCACTAACCTTGAATTATCTTCATCAGATGACACTCATAGTACTTGATGTTACACAATACATGCATGTTTTGTTTGATAAAGTTCATATTTATATCAGAAAATCGGAGTTTACATTGGCGTATTAGATTCACTAATTCCAAAAACATCAAGTGATTTTGCATAGCCACATCGTTTCAACAGAAATGCTCATCATAAATGTAGATGATAATACCAGTTATACACATGGAATTATAGATATACCTCTCCTTAATGCAACCGCTGTGTCAGATTTCAAAAAAAGTTTACGGAGAAAGCAACCCATGCCATAATCTGAGACGGAGCTCAGAACAGTAGCCAAATTAGCCTCCATGTTGGAGTCAACAGAAACCAGAAAATACATGATAAATGTTTCCTTACCTTTGATGAACTTCATCAGAATGCAGTCCTAGGAATCCCAGGTCCACAATAAATGCTTGATATGTTCAAAAATGTCTGTTATTTATGTCCAATTAGCTACTTTGGTCTGCGCGTTTGGTAAACAATTCCAAAGTCACAAAGCGTGTCCACCATAACGTGACGAAATGTCCAAAAGTTCCGTAACAGTCAAGTTCCGTAACAGTCGGTAGAAACATGTCAAACGATGTACTGAATCAATCTTTAGAATGTTGTTTACATATATCTTGAATAACATTCCAACCGGAGAATTAGAATGACTTCAGATGACCGGTGGAACACAGGTCCTTCACCTGTGAACGCGCATGGTGAAAGCATGGTCAACTCGTGGCAGTGGTGACTGTTTCCTGTCTCATTCGACCCCCCTTCACATTAGAGTCATCAGACAAAGTTCTATTGACTGTTTACATCTAGTGGAAGGCGTAGGAAGTGATGTCGCTGTAATTTCAATGAGAGCTTGGTTGAAAATCTGCCACCCCCAGAAAAAATACAAACAGGAAGTGGAATTCCTCAGGTTTTTGCCTGCAATATGAGTTCTGTTATACTCAGACATAATTCAAACAGTTTTAGAAACTTCAGAGTGTTTTCTATCCAATACTAATAATAATATGCATATATTAGCAACCGAGACTGAGGAGCTGGCCATTTACAATGGGCACCTTTTCATCCAAGCTACTCAATACTGCCCCTGCAGCCATAAAAGGTTCATCACCGTCGGACACACCTGGCTAATTTGATTGGTCGTCAGCTAGCTAGCTAACAGTAAGCTTTAACTTGGTGTCTTGTAGGTAGCTAGCTAACAATGAACCATAATCCTAATCCATAGAGTACTAGCAATAACAAACAAAAAAACAATTGTCATAGCTATCTTAACTTATCCAAACAGGTTCAATGTAAGCTAGTTAGCAAGCTAACATTAGGCTATAACTAGCAATGCAAAATGGCATTCTGAGATATCACCACACACAGATCCTACCGGTAATGTTAGCCAGCAAGTCAGCCATCTAACATCAGCTAGATAACAGTAAGCTTTAACTTGCAATAAAAACAACTTTCTTACAAAATTAGAAACATATAATATCTGAAACTGTAGCTAGACTCTTAACCATATACATGGTTGACCGCTTCATGGCAGACTGCAACTCCTTTAATTAAATAAGACGTCCTGTGTCATTTATTTTTTGTTTGTACAGCTTGCTTGGCCCGTTGTGTCAAATCACTCTGGTTCACACTGACCGTGTGCAATGCCATAAGAATCATCTTAAGCTTTAGCACCCACCCAAAATTAACATTTTACTTGCCCTATCAGAGCTGGTTAGGCTGTTTTCATGTTATCCAGAGCATTGGTGACTGTAACTGTGTTCCTGGCAACAATTTAATTACGCATTTTTGCCAACGTTTACTGACACCGGCCATATTCAACGGGTGGTGAGCGTTGGTAAATTCAGTTATTCTGCACTCTGGCACACTCAGATGAGAGTGCTCTGAAACAGTTGTTGCAGTGACATTCTATTGAAATGGACACTTGCATAGTGGAATCTTCTGTTACGTTTTACTACGCGATACATTTAAAAAAGCGCGACAGGATTACCTACACAAACTGACCAGCTCAAATAGGCAGAAGCGTGCTATATGGCAGACCAATCCAATCTCATCTCTTGGCATGTCCAGCCCACTCATTATCTCAGCCAATCATGGCTAGCGAGAAGATTGCTGACTTTATCTGTGGCTTAATCAACTAAGCTCATAATTTCATACGTTTGTTATTAAACCTCTTAGCGCACAGATCAGCTAAGGGATCAAAATCCACAACATACGGTGAAGCTGGTGCACGCCAAATTCAAATTACAAAATTGTTATATTAAACATTCATGAACATACAAGTGTCCTACATCATTTAAAAGCTTCACTTCTTGTTAATCCAACCGCGTTGTCAGATTTCAAAGGTTTTATGGCGAAAGCATACCATGCAATTACCTGAGGACAGCGCCCTACACCAAAATACTTTTCCAAACCAGCACAGGCATCACAAAAGTAACAAATAGCGATAAAATAAATCACTTACCTTTGAAGATCTTCCTCTATTTGCAATCCCAAGGGTCCCAGCTACACAATGAATGGTCGTTTTGTTCGATAAAGTCCTTCTTTATATCCAAAATAAGTCAGTTTAGTTCACGCCAATGATCTCAGTAATCCACTCGTTCAACATGCATACAAACAAATCCAAAAAGTTATCGGTAAAGTTCGTCCAAACAAGTCAAACAATGTTTCTAATTAATCTTCAGGTACTCTAATAACTAAATAAACGATAATATTTAGGAAGGAGTATAGTATGTTCAATAGTGAATATAAATAACGAAGAGTGTGTACCTCATTCACAAGCCAACGAGAACTTTTCTATTGAGAGACATCATGAAAAACTACAACTACTTGCTATTTTTTCAAGAAACAAGCCTGAAACCCTGTCTAACGACTAATGATATCTAGTGGAAGCCATAGGTACTGCAATCTGGGTCCTATCTATTTGTATATCCCATAGGCTCGCATTGAAATGGCCTGTGACCTAAAAAAGGTGGATTAACTTCTTCGATATAGGGGGCGCTCTTTTAATTTCTGGATAAAAAAACGTTCCCGTTTTAAGCAAGATATTTTGTCACGAAAAGATGCTCGACTATGCATATAATTGACAGCTTTGGAAAGAAAACACTTTTTCCAAAACTGCAAAGAAAGAACCTGATGCTAACCCAAGATGAACCAGGACCCTTTTGACCAATGTCTCCTTATATGGCTGTGAATGGGCCAGGAATGAGCTTACACTTTCTGTCGTTTCCCCAAGGTGTCTGCAGCATTGTGATGTATTTGTAGGCATATCATTGGAAGATTGACCATAAGAGACTACATTTACCAGGTGCTCGCTTGGTGTCCTCCGTTGCAATTATTGCGTAATCTCCAGCTGCGTGTATTTTTCCATTTGCTTCAGAGGGAGAAACCAAACTGCCACAAATTATTTATCATCGAATAGATATGTGAAAAACACCTTGAGGATTGATTCTAAACAACGTTTGCCATGTTTCTGTCGATATTATGGAGTTAATTTGGAAAAAAGTTTGTCGTTGTAATGACTGAATTTTCGTTTTTTTTTCTTAGCCAAACGTGTTGAACAAAACGGAGCAATTTCTCCTACACAAATAATCTTTTTGGAAAAACTGAACATTTGCTATCTAACTGAGAGTCTCCTCATTGAAAACATCCGAAGTTCTTCAAAGGTAAATGATTTTATTTGAATGCTTTTCTTGTTTTTGTGAAAATGTTGCCTGCTGAATGCTAGGCTTAATGCTATGCTAGCTATCAATACTCTTACACAAATGCTTGTGTAGCTATGGTTGAAAAGCATATTTTGAAAATCTGAGATGATAGTGTTGTTAACAAAGGGCTAAGCTTGTGAGTGAATATATTTATTTCATTTCATTTGCGATTTTCATGAATAGTTAATGTTGCGTTATGGTAATGAGCTTGAGGCTATGATTACGCTCCCGGATACGGGATTGCTCGACGCAAGACGTTAACCTCTGGTTTTTGCCTGCCATATCAGTTCTGTTATACTCACAGACATTATTCTAACAGTTCTGGAGTATTTCCTGTCCAATGCGACCAATTATATGCATATCCCAGTTTACTTTGGGCATGTCAGTCATTCGAAATTCCGAACATTTCCATGTATGCCGAAGAAGAAAGCCCAAATAAATGCTTCACAGATTTCAAGTAACAGACTCATCAACATGAACTGTTCAGAGGAAACTGTGTGAATCAGGCCTTCATGGTCGAATTGCTTCAAAGAAACCACTTCTAAAGGTCACCAATAAGAAGAAGAGACTTGTTTGGGCAAAGAAACACAAAGCAATGGACATTAGACTGGTGGAAATCCGCCATGTCTTTGGAGACGCAAAGTAGGTCAAATCAAATCAAATTTGATTTGTCCCAAACACAGGGTTATCCGATGTTAATGCGAGTCTAGCGAAATGCTTGTGCTTCTAGTTCTGACCATGCAGTAATACAGTGGCGTGCCGTGGGCCTGGGGGCTGGGCCTTCAGTGAGGTCCTACACATTCCCACCCGAATTAATCCACCTCTTATTACCATCATTATGATGCCATGGCTCTAGACACTATACATTTAGACAGAAACGCAGTATAACCAGGCGTTGCGTCACCTTGAAATTTACATTTTTGATTCTGAAGGCCTGAGGGCAGATTTTAGAGCCCTGGCAACACATGATGGCTGAATATGATTGGATTAAAGATCTAACATAAAGACCAGCCCTCCAAATCTCAACCTGGGGCTGGAAGCAGTGCAACCACGAGGAAAGCTATGAAATGAAGAGAATAACTCTTACTCTGGGGAATAATTTAATACACATTTGTGGGAAAATATATTTAAAAAAATATATATTCTGATGATGTTTAGGCCAGCAGAGAAGGCCTTGCTGGCCCTGACGGCCCACCACTGCAGTAATATCTATCAAGTAATCTAACCTAACAATTTCACAACAACTACCTCATAGAAACAAGTGTAAAGGAATGAATAACAATATGTACATAAAAATATATGAATGAGCGATGACAGAATGGCATAGACAAGATGCAGTAGATGGTATAGAGTACAGTATATACATATGGGATGAGTAATGTAGGGTATGTAAACATTATATAAAGTAGCATTGTTTAAAGTGGCTAGTGATACATTTATTACATCAATATTAAAGTGGCTAGAGATGAGTCAGTGTGTTGGCAGCAGCCACTCAATGTTAGTGATGGCTGTTTAACAGTCTGATGGCCTTGAGATAGAAGTTGTTTTTCAGTCTCTCGGTTCATGTCTTTACCGGAGAAAAATACCAAAGAACTGGCTCTCTTCCACTCGCTTGGAAACACTACAGCCAAAATGGGAGCCACCTAGAAAAACTACCACTTCTGGCTAATTTTTCCAAAAACCAGCCTGAAACTCTTTTGACATCTTGTCGAAGCCCTAGGAACTGCAATCTGGGATGACTTGGCATTATAATAAAAGTGATAGCCATTGAAAATAGTGGTAGGCTGAAAGTTAATTTTTTGGAGATGGTTTGTCCCCTGGGTTTCACCTACCTCATCAGTTCTGTTATACTCAGACATCATTTGAACAGTTTTAGAAACTTTAGAGTTTTCTATCTGAATCGACCAATTATATGCATATCCTAGCTTCTGGGCCTGAGTAACTGGCAGTTTACTTTGGGTACGCTTTTCATCCGGATGTCAAAATACTGCCCCCTACCCAAGAGAGGTTAAAAGCGGTGGTTCGTGCTTTCAGTTTTTGCGCGAATGCTGCCATAAACGGTTTCTGGTTGGGGAATGTTTTAATAGATGCTGTGGGTACAACATCACCGTTGCACTTGCTAATAAACTCGCTCACCGAATCAGCGTATTCATCAATGTTATTGTCCGATGCTATGCGGAACATATCTCGGTCCACGTGATCGAAGCAATCTTAAAGCGTGGGATACGAGGAGGGAGGAGGGCTTTATATGTGTCGCAGAAGTTAGAATAACAATGATCCAGGGTTTTCCCAGCCCGGGTCGCACATTCAATATGCTGATAAAATTTAAGGAGCCTTGTTTTCAGATTAGCCTTGTTAAAATCCCCAGCTACAATAAATGCAGCCTCAGGATATGTGATTTCCAGTTTACATAGAGTCAAATGAAGTTCTTTCAGGGCTGTCAATTTGTTTGCTTGGGGAGACGGATATACACGACTATGATCGAAGAGAATTCTCTTGGTAGATAATGCGGTTTGCATTTTATTGTAAGGAATTCTAGGTCAGGTGAACAAAAGGACTTGAGTTCCTGTATGTTGTTATGATCACACCACATCTCGTTAATCATAAGGCATACACCCCCGCCCTTCTTCTTACCAGAAAGATGTTTGTTTCTGTCGGCGATGCGTGAAGAAGCCAGGTGGCTTAACCGACTCTGATGACGTATCCCAAGTGAGCCATGTGTTCGTGAAACAAAGAACGTTACAATCTCTGATGTCTCTCTGGAAGGCAACCCTTGCTTGGATTTCGTGTACCTTGTTGTCAAGAGACTGGACATTGGTGAGTAGTATGCTTGGGAGCGGTGCACAATGTGCGATGTGCCCGTCTACGGAGCCTGACCAGAAGACCACTCCGTCTGCCCCTTCTGTGGCGCTGTTTTGGGTCGCCTACTGGGCTTCGATCCATTGTCCTGGGTGGTGGACCAAACAGAGGATCCGCTTCGGGAAAGTCGTATTCCTGGTCGTAATGTTGGTGAGTTGACGTTGCTCTTATATCCAATAGTTCCTCCCGACTGTATGTAATAAAACCTAAGATTTCCTGGGGTGACAATGTAAGAAATAACACATAAAGAAACTAAATACTGCATAGTTTCCTAGGAACGCGAAGCGAGGCGGCCATCTCTGTCGGCGCAGAATGATCTCTGCATGTGCGGTTCCCACCGTGAAGCATGGAGGTGGAGGTGTGATGGTGTGGGTCCTTTTCTGGTGAAACTGTCTGTGATTTATTTAGAATTCAAGACACACTTAACTAGCATGACTACCACAGCATTCTGCAGCGATATGCCACCCCATCTGGTTTTTGCATAGTGGGACTACCATTTGTTTTTAAGAGGACAATGACCCAAAACACACCTCCAGGCTGTGTAAGGGCTATTTGACCAAGAAGGAGTGTGATGGGTGCTCTATCAGATGACCTGGCCTCCCCAATCACCCGACCTAAACCCAATTGAGATGGTTTGGGATGAGTTGGACCGCAGAGTGAAGGAAAAGCATCCAACAAGTGCTCAGAATATGTGGGAAGTCCTTCAAAACTGTTGGAAAACCATTCCTCATGTAACGGCAGATTTCCTCTTCGTCTGAAGAGGAGTAAGGATTGGATTTATTAAAAAGGAACTGAACACTGAAATACAAAACAATAAACAATGTGATGAAAATGAAAAACGAAACAGTACCGTGTGGCGACAAACACTCACACGGAAACAAACACCCACAAACCAACAGTGAAACCCAAGCTACCTAAGTATGATTCTCAATCAGAGACAACTAACGACACCTGCCTCTGATTGAGAACCATACTAGGCTGAACACAAAAACCAACATAGAAAGACAAACAGACTGCCCACCCCAACTCATGCCCTGACCATACTAAAACAAAGAATAAAATAACAGAACTATGGTCAGAATGTGACACCTCATGAAGCTGGTTTAGAGAACTCCAAGTGTGTGTAAAGCTGTCATCAAGGCAAAGGGTGGCTACTTTGAAGAATCTAAAATCTAAAATATATTTTGATTTGTTTAAGACTTCTTTGGTTACTATATGATTCCATATGTGTTATTTTATAGTTTTGATGTCTTCACTATTATTCTACAATGTAGAAAATAGTAAAAATAAATAAAAACCCTTGAATGAGTAGGTCTGTCCAAACTTTTGACTGGTACTGTAGTTCTGATGATTATGTTGAAATTAGATTAATGTAAGGAACTGTTAGACAGGTTAAGTCAATGTATTTAAGGTGAAGTTTGACCATAATTTCAATGTTTACAACATTTAAAATTAGTTGAAAACTGTACTGGATGAGTACCTCTTTACTAATGACCTGGCACTGAGTAAAACCTATGTATCTATTTATGCAGATGACTGAACATTATAGATGTCAGCTACCACAGCAAGTGAATTCACTGCAACACTTATCAAAGAGATGCAGTCAGTTTTGGAATGGGTGGCAAGGAATAAGCTAGTTGTAAATATTTCAAAAACTAAAAGCATTGTATTTGGGAAAAAAACAGTCACTTAAAACCTCTTAGCGTCCCCTGAGACGTCTGCGTCCCACCCAGCCATCTGGAAATGCAAATGCACTACGCCAAATGCTAATAGCACTCGTTAAAACTCAAACGTTCATTAAAACACACATGCAGGGTACTGAATTAAAGCTACACTCGTTTTGAATCTAGCCAACAAGTCAGATTTTTAAAATGCTTTTCGGCGAAAGCATGAGAAGCTATTATCTGATAGCATGCAACACCCCGAAATACCTGAAGGCGATGTAAACAAAAGAATTAGCGTAGCTGGCGCTACACAAATAGCAGAAATAAAATATAAAACATTCATTACCTTTGACGAGCTTCTTTGTTGGCACTCCTATATGTCCCATAAACATCACTATTGGGTCTTTTTTTCGATTAAATCGGTCCATATATACCCTAAATATCCATCTATGGAAACTGTGTGATCTATAAAAAAACACAGTTTGAAAACGCTACGTCATTTTTTTAAATCAAAAAAGTTGACGATAAACTTTTACTAAACACTTCGAAATACTTTTGTAATCCAACTTTAGGTATTAGTAAACGTTAATAATCTATCAAATTGATCACGGGGCGATGTGTATTCAATAGCTCCACGTCTTCAAATCATGTTCGGAAATCTCTCTTCCAAAACTTCCTGTCGGAGACCGGATGGAAAGGGGTCTCTCTTCTTCATTTGACCAAGAAACAATGTCCAGGCAATTGACAAGACTGGCGACATCGTGTGGAAGCTGTAGGACTTGCAATCTAAGCCCCATTTAATTTGGTCTCCCATAAACAATACATGCAAGTGGCGCATTGATATTTTTTTCAATTTTCAGTGATCAGTTTTTCTTGCGCTTTTCGATGAGACACACGCTCTGTTATAGTCACAGCCGTGATTTAACCAGTTTTAGAAACGTGAGTGTTTTCTATCCACACATACTAATCATATGCATATACTATATTCCTGGCATGAGTAGCAGGACGCTGAAATGTTGCGCGATTTTTAACAGAATGTTCGAAAAAGTAGGGGGTAGGCTTAACAGGTTTTAACACTAAACCTCAACTAAATCGTGTAATGAATACTGTGGAAATAGAGGAGACAACTGTCATTGTCAAAACATATTGACCTAATGGTTGCTAAGAGGGGGAGAGGTCTGTCCGTAATAAAGTGATGGTCAGCTTTCTTGACAAGGCTATCAACAAAACAAATCCTACAGACCCTACTTTTGACTGCATCACTACTTGTCTTTGTGAGAGGGATTGACATGTTAAATGTACCAAGCTGTCTGTTCAAACAACGAGCCCACAGCTCAGAAACCCATGTATACCCTACTAGACATGTCACCTCTTCACAGTCCCCAAGTCCAGAACAGACTCCAGGAAACCCACAGTACTACACAAGGCCATGACTACATGGAAATCCATTCCACATAGTGTTGTAAAGTACTCAAGTAAAAATACTTGAATGTACTACTTAAGTAGTTTTTTGGTGGTACCTGTACTTTACCATTAATATTTGTCACACCCTGATCTGTTTCAGCTGTCTTTGTGCTTGTCTCCAGTCCCCTCCAGGTGTCGCCCTTCTTCCCCATTATCCCCAGTGTATTTATACCTGTGTTCTCTGTTTGTCTGTTGCCAGTTTGTTTTGTCCATCAAGCCTACCAGCATTTTTCCCCTTGCTCGTCTTTTTCTATAGGTCCTGTTTTCTAGTTTTCCCGGTTTGACCATTCTGCCTGCCCTGACCCTAAACCTGCCTGCCGTTCTGTACCTTGTCACACCCTGGCAAGGTACAGAACCGTTCTGTACCTTTTGACTCTGATCTGGATTACTGATCTCTGCCTGCCATTGACCTGTCATTTTGCCTGCCCCTGTTTTAGTAATAAACATTTGTTACTTCGACACTGTCTGCATCTGGGTCTTCCTTAAAACGTGATAATATTTTTGATTACTTTTACTTTTATTCCACTACATTCCTAATGAAAATATGTACTTTTTACGGCCATACTGTCACGGTTCATGAATCCACTGCCTCCCTCTCTCTCTCTCTTTCTCTCTCTCTCTCTCTCTCTCTCTCTCTCTCTCTCTCTCTCTCTCTCTCTCTCTCTCTCTCTCCCGTGTTTGTGTGGGCGTGGTTCCCAATCTCGGCCTGATTGTCTGTGCCAGCTGGAATCACTTATCTTCCCTTTATATGTTCTGTAACCAGTGTTTCTTGTTGTCAGATCGTTGTTACTTCTCTGAGGTTGTGTTGTGTGTCTGTGCTCATCTCTCACCGCCCTTGTGTGGATTATCTGCTGTGCTTCCTCCTACCCATCCGGACACACTCCCTGGATTTCTCAGCACGCTATCTTAGGAAGATGCGCCCTAGTCCCTGGGTCGGATTCCGTCTGAGTACAGTCCTGACTATTTCTTACGAGATGTTCCATGCAATTCTCGTTGCAGCCACGGACCTTCAACCGTGAACAGTCTAAGGTAGCCTTCGTACTCACACTGCTATCAGGCAAAGCGGCTCTTTGGGGAACGGCGGTGTGGGCGAACCAGGACCCATGCTGCACCTCTTTCCAGACACTCTCCGAGGAGATGAGAAGGGTCTTCGATCGGGCCGTGGCGGGTAGGGAGGCGGCCAGACTACTCGCTGACCTTCGCCAAGGAGACCGTTCAGTATCGGAATACTCCATCCAATTCCGCACTCTGGCCGCAGAGTGTCAGTGGAACGAGGAGGTGCAGTGGGACATGTTCCTGCATGGGCTGGAGGACCGGATCAAGAAGGAGATTTATGTTCTGGACCTTCCCAGGAATTTAAATGGACTAGTGGAACTAGCCTTGAGGGTCGACGCTCGTCTGAGTCGTATTGGCCGCCGATCATGCCCTAACAGACCGTATAACGACACGGAGGGCTGGCATGCCAGCGGCGGGAACACGGCCAGTTCAGCATCCGCTCACGAACCCATGCAGCTGGGGAGAGCTCGGCTCTCCCGGGAAGAGAGGGAGAGGCGGAGATCCCAAGGACTCTGTCTCTACTGTGGTAGAGCGGGCCACTTTATCCACTCCTGCCCGGTAAAAGATCAGGCCCGGTAGTAAGCATGAGGCTACTATCGGGTGGTGTCACCACAGAGAAGACCTCATCATCTACTCTCCTCCCGGTAAGACTAAGATGGGCCACCCACACACACAACACCCAAGCCTTACTGGACTCAGGAGCAGAGGGTAATTTCATGGACTTCAAGCAACGCTTTTGGTGGCCACTGATGGCTCGTGACATTCACAGTTTTGTCTTGGTTTGCTCGGTTTGTGCCACTGGGAAGACTTCTAATCGACCCCCAGATGGGTTACTCCAACCGCTGTCGGTCCCTTCGAGACCCTGGTCCCACATCGCGCTAGATTTTGTTACCGCCCTCCCGCCCTCCCAGGGCAAGACGGTTGTTTTGACCGTGGTGGACCGGTTCGCGAAGGCGGCTCATTTTATTCCCTTGCCTAAATTACCATCTGCCAAGGAGACAGCGGTAACTGTCGTGGATCACGTCTTTCGCTTACATGGCCTGCCGATGGACGTAGTTTCTGACAGGGGGCCCCAATTTGTGTCCAAGTTTTGGCAAGAGTTTTGTAGGTTACTGGGAGCGAGTGTCAGCCTGTCTTCAGGGTTTCATCCCCAGAGCAACGGTCAAACGGAGAGGGCCAACCAAGATTTGGAGAGAGTGTTGCGATGTTTGGTTTCTAAGAATCCCTCTTCCTGGAGTCAACAACTCTCTATGGTTGAGTACGCTCACAATTCGTTGCCAGTGGCAGCCACGGGTCTCTCTCCGTTTGAGTGTAGTTTAGGTTACCAGCCACCTATCTTTCCCAGTACGGAGTCCGAGGTCACTGTTCCCTCCGCTCACGCTTTCATCCAGAGGTGCCGTCACGCATGGAGCAGAGCCCGTGAGACTCTTCTCCGGGTGGGGGCGCACCAAGGCTAAGGCCGATCGCCACCGGTCGAAGCCTCCGGTATACGTCGTTGGCCAAAGAGTGTGGCTTTCTACTAAGAACATTCCACTCCGATCCGTTTCGAACAAGCTTGCCCCCAAATTTATCGGCCCGTTCAAAGTCACCAGGATCATTAGTCCGGTGGCGGTCCGGCTCAAGCTTCCTCCGGCGTATAGGAGAATTCATCCTACCTTTCATATGTCTAAAATAAAACCTGTGTTTCAGGCACGTATTATCCCGCCGGTCCCGGTTCCCCCGCCGCCACGACTTGTTGATGGGGAACCCACCTTTTCTGTCAATTGTATTTTGGACTCTAGAAGGAGGGGACGCGGATTCCAGTACCTGGTGGACTGGGAGGGTTACGGCCCGGAGGAGAGAAGTTGGGCACCTGCTAGGGACATTCTGGATCACTCCCTTATCGATGGTTTCAATCGACAGGTAAATTCGCCTGGGAACGCCAAGAGGCGCTCTCTCTCCCGTGTTTGTGTGGGCGTGGTTCCCAATCTCGGCCTGATTGTCTGTGCCAGCTGGAATCACTTATCTTCCCTTTATATGTTCTGTAACCAGTGTTTCTTGTTGTCAGATCGTTGTTACTTCTCTGAGGTTGTGTCGTGTGTCTGTGCTCATCTCTCACCGCCCTTGTGTGGATTATCTGCTGTGCTTCCTCCTACCCATCCGGACACACTCCCCTGGATTTCTCAGCACGCTATCTTAGGAAGATGCGCCCTAGTCCCTGGGTCGGATTCCGTCTGAGTACAGTCTGTCTGTCCTGTTGCTGCTGTAAACTGTATTTATTAAACCATCGTTGCTTGCATCTTGCATCCGCCTCTGTATTGTCACACATACATTTTCCCTGACACTCAAAGTACTAGTCATATTTCTAATGCTCAGATGACTACATTATGGCACAATTCATGTACAGTATCTATCAATATAACGCGTTGTCATCCCTACTGCCTCCGATCTGGCGGACTCACTAAACACAAATATTGCGTTTGTAAATCATGTCTGAGTGTTGGAGTGTGCTCCTGTTTGTCCGTCATTTAAAAAATGAATGTGTACCATCTGGTTTGCTTACTATAAGAAATTTGATGTATTGCATACGTTTAATAAATTATGACAATTTAATACCTTTTCCACCACTGTACATTTAAAACCAGATACTTTTAGACTTTTACTGAAGTAGTATTTTACTGGATGACTTTCACTTTTACAATCAGTTTCAAATGTAACAATCTGTTATTTGAGGCATTTCTATCGACAAATAGCAGTAAGGCCAAATTCAATGTTTCATCAAATATTGTTTTAATAGGAAACTAGGCATATGTCACGGGTCACAACTTCACAGGAGAGCCATTTGAACGTAAACTTTTTTCAAAATCAAAATGCGTTTGACATAAATACCTTCTCGAACATATAAACTTTCATGTGCCTTAATAAACTTGTATGCCATCTGTAAATACAAATACAGTTGTTAAATTACGAGCCTAGTTGGTTTAGCTACAGAAAAAGTCAGCAACCTTCCCGCTAGCCATGATTGTCTGAGATGAGTGGGCTGGACATGCTGAGAGATGAGTTTGGATTGGTCTGCCATATAGCTCTGTTCTGTCTATTTGAGCTGGTCATTATTTGTAGTTCAACCTGTCTAAAGTGGCTTTAATTTTTTTTTATTGCGTAGTAAATCTGCATATGTGTTGCTCTCCACTTTCTGGAGGGCCGAGTTTTGAAATCAGTGGAATTTGAGTATGATAGCTAAGGAGATGGAGAAAACACCTGTCTCCAGATTACATCTTCAAACTAAGGGCAACCATGGCATCCGACAGTAAGAGTCTAGCTCAGCTACATTTTCAGATATTGGTTAGCTACCTGCAGATTCATGCGGAGTAGTAATGTCATGAGTCGGTATTATGGTTAATTGTTTAGCTAGCTAGCTAGCGAGCTACATGTCTTAACAAAATACTCCACTATGCAATTATCCATTTTAATAGAATATCACTGTGACAACTGTTGTTAGACGTTGGTTAGGTACGTGCAGATTCATGCACGGTAGTTACGTGATGAGTTGGGATTATGGTTCATTGTACGTTAGCTACATGCCTTAACAAAAGACTCCACTATGCAAGTATCAATTTCAATAGAATGTCACTGCGACAACTGTTGATAGATGTTGGTTAGCTACCTGCAGATTCATGCACGGTAGTAACGTCATGAGTTGTGATTATGGTTCATTATTTAGCTAGCTATCTAGCTACATGTCTTAAGAAACGTCTCCACTATGCAAGTAACCAATTCGTAAATTCAGTCTGGCCATCCATTCCGATTTCAGTGCACTCTCGTCTGAGTGTGTCAGAGCGCAGAATAACTGATGAATTTACGAATGTTCAACACCCGCTGAATATGGACGGTGTCGGTACATGTCAGCAAAAAAATAATTATTCAATTGTTGCCAGCAGCACAGTTACAGTCACCAACGCTCTGGATAAGATGAAAACAGACTAACCAGCTCTGCTAGGGAGAGTAAAATAGTCAGAGTTTGGGTGGGGGCTAAAGCTTAAGAGGGTGTCAACAGGGGTACCTTTTAGGACTCCTGTAGGCATCAGCGACGTACAGTCATGCATGCATATATTTTATATGTGGAGTACCTACTCCAGTAGGTACCAAACTAATTCAAAGGCCATTTTCTCAAAAGTGAGGTTACAAGTTGATCAACTTTCAAATCAAAATGACATTCCCATTGTCCCATTGCTCAAATGTCACACCGTGATCTGTTTCACCTGTCGTAGAGATTGTCTCCACCCCCTCCAGGTGTCGCTTATTTTCCCCGGTGTATTTATCCCTATCTTTCATGTATCTCTGTGCCAGTTCGTCTTGTATGTTTCAAGTCAATCAGCGTGTTTTGCCAGTGCAAGTGCTTTTTCTATTCTATTTTGCTACTCCTCCTGGTTTTGACCCTTGCCTGTGTTCTCGCCTGCTTGACCATTCTGCCTGCCCTGACCTCGAGCCTGCCACACTCTACCTCATGGACTCTGAACTGGTTTTGAGTTTTACCTGTCCTCGACCATTCTCTTGCCTACCCTTTTTGGATTATAATAAATATCAAAAACTCAAACCATCTGCCTCCCATGTCTGCATCTGGGTCTCACCTTGTGCCTTTATGGTGTATGACATACCATTTCAAATTTTGATAGATAAGACCGTCATATTTGTTTTTGATACCTACAGTGGTCCTAAAAGGCTGCAAAATGTGCAAACTGTGCAAGGGGTGTGTAGACTTTCACTAGGCACTGTAGATCTTTTTTTTAATGTATCACTCACTCTCTGAGCTGGGCTTTGTGTTCTTGCTTCCTCACTTATTCAGGAGCCTTTTCAGGCGAAGAGACAGACCAAACTGAGCCGAGATTGAGCTCCCTGGGGGTAGACGGACAAATAGTGTCCCTCTCCGTGATTAAATACCCAGCTCCATCAGTGATGATGGGCTCCGGTTTACACAGGGAAGGCTGCTGGGGAGCTTTGTAAAGGGTGCCCATTTTAAATGACTGATTGGGTCTGATGTGAGCGGTGGCACCGTTTGCCTGTCCTATTCCATTAGAATGAAGGTAAACACACAGACACACACAGACACACACTTCCATCACATATAAAATATATGCATGCATGACTGTACGTCGCTGATGCCTACAGGGGTCCTAAAAGGCAGCAAATTGTACATACTGTGCAAGGGGTGTGTAGACTTTCGCTAGGCACTGAAGATATTATTGTTAATTATCAGAAAGGTGGCTTTGTTCAACTACAAACGTTGAAGTAATACACTAGAAACACAATCTCTCATGAGCCTGTGGCCTTCATAAGCAAGAACTTAACTGACAATCTACAGTCAGCATCCACCTCTGCCCCCTTTCACTCAAGTCAAAGATCTTCCTGAAACATCTGCTTAGGGACCTCTCGTCTCACCTTCCAATTTCCAGCATTGATGTGGCTGAGCTCAGACCAGATGGCTCTCTCTCTCTCTCTCGCTCGCTCTCTCACTCACTCACTCACTCACTCACTCACTCACTCACTCACTCACTCACTCACTCACTCACTCACTCACACACACTCACACACTCTCTCTCTCTCTCTCTCTGGGCTTTGTTTACTTGCTTCCTCACTTATCCAGGAACCTTTTCAGGGGGAGAGACAACTGGAACTGAGCCGAGATTGAGCTCCATGATAGTGAGACGGACAAATTGTATCCCTATCCATGATTAAATATCCAGTTCCCTGAGTGATGGACTCCAGTTAACAAAGGGCAGGCTGCTGGGTGGACTTTATAAAGGGTGCCCATTTTAAATGCTTGATTGGGTCTGATGTGAGCAGAGGTGACATCATTTGCCTGTCCTATTCCATTAGAATGGAGGTAAACACACACTGATGTACGCACACAGACTTCCATCAAGGAGAGCGAGCTTCCTTCCTGGTGAAAGAGGTGAATGTTTGAATACAGAGCTGATGGAGTGGGGATGGGGAAACAGAGATTTATTGTGAAGTGAGGGGGAGGGGCAGAAAGAGGAGAGGTGAGACATACAACTTTTTCATCTTGCTAGCAGGTGTGGAGACTGCCTAAGTGATGAAGCAATGCCAAATAGGGAAACAAAAAAAGAAAAAAGCACAAGATCACAGGAAAGTGATTATTATCGCTGTCACTCATCCCTTTGCTTTCAATGAGGTCTGGTGAAAATTCGGTGGCTTAGGGAGAGGTTGTAAAGTGGTGACAAGGGATAGATTTTTAAATGTGCAGAAATGTTTTTAAAATTCAAAATCAAATAGCTAAATGAACCTTGGTATGACCTTCTTAAAACAATTCCATATAGCTTAGTAGAACACCCCCCGGCTTAGACAGGGCTTAGACTCTTATGGTTCATATTCCATTCAATGTACGTTGCCAGGTACAGAGAGTCATTTACGGTAAAAAGGGTCATCTGTTTCCATTCTATTGTGTGTGTGCATGCCAGTGTGTTTTCGTATTAGTGTCAATGTGTGACCGTCAGGCATAAGCCCTCAGCGTCTAAGCCTTACCAGTGAGGACACACACACTACCTCACTCCGCAGTGAGTTTGCATGGGAACAGCAGAGCCGTACCTCAGCGGAGAGAAAGCTCTCTTGCATTTGTGTAGATCCAAGCTACCTAAAGACACACACAATCAGCAAAATACTAACAATTGAGCTGGCAGTGGGAAACATTTCCCTAAAGTTATTTTTTATAGATGTTCCTCTGAGATGTACAGCAGAGACCAACACTCCTCGCCAAGTGTTAGCCTACTGTGCATTGCAATCTAATGTAATCTAAAGATATAACCTTATTACTGTTATTCTTCTGTTATTGCCCTGATGGCCTTATCAAGGATGACATGAACAGTACAGTAGGAGAGGAGAGTCCGAGGCAGCTCCATGTATCTCCCCTCTTTTTATGTTTAAAAAAAAATTAGGATCCCCATTAGCCGACGCCAATGGTCACGGCAAGTCTTCTTGGGGTCTGACACAACGAAAAAGACATAACAGACAAAAATACTTTGCAATTTTACATACAATTAAAACATAAACATTACAGACTTATATATGCAAAACAACTACAGCTAAAGACACAAATGTACACACATTTTGGAAAATAAACAATACAACTAAAGAATGTGTGCGTGTGTTCTGGGAGGCAAAAGGGGGTGTCTGACCCGGTACGAGATGGGTGTAACTAATAAATTGGCCCACTGAGTGGGTTTAATTTGCCACTGGACATTGTGTACTATGTTATCCCCTTGTCAGTGTCGTGTGTATAGGTGTCAGGGAAGTCAGGCGCAGGAGAGTCAAAATGAAGTGTAAATGGAGTCTTATAATAAATGTCAACAGAACATGCTCCATAACACTAAAAGGTACAGACATGAAAAACCATGGGTACGAGGACCCGTCGTGCACCAACACAACAAAATAACAACACTGACAATAAAACAATCTCTGACAAATACATGAGGGGAAACAGAGGTTAAATACACAACAGGTAATGAATGGGATTGAAAACAGGTGTGTGGGAAGACAAGACAAAACCAATGGAAAATGAAAAATGGATCAATGATGGCTAGAAGACCGGTGACGTCGAGCACCGCCCGAACAAGGAGAGACTTCGGCAGAAGTCGTGACACCCCTTGTCTGCCTCGTGTGTGTGTGTGTGTGTGTGTGTGTGTGTGGGTGGGTGGGTGGTTGGTTGTGTGTGTGTGCGCGTGCGTGCGTGTGTGTGTGCATGCATGTCAGTATATACAAATAAAAATGTGGTCACATGGGGGAGAGGCTTTGTGCCGTGAGGTGTTGCTTTACTTGCACTACATGAGATAGAAGGGAGTTCCATGCGAGGAATTCTCCTCTGTGCTTTTTCATGTTTTGAACCAAATCCAAGGCAACAGTGGCAGAGCTGCGAACAGCAGGGGCATCTGGCTTTTCCATCAGCTCGTCTCTCCTTTTCTCCATTTCCCTTCCTCCCTCTCCCCCTCTTCCTCTCGCCTTTATTTATCTCTGCTGTTCTCCCTCTCCCCCTCGCCTTTATTTATCTCTGCTGTTCTCCCTCTCCCCCTCGCCTTTATTTCTCTCTGCTGTTCTCCCTCTCCCCCTCTTCCTCTCCCCTTTCTTTCTCTCTGCCGTTTTCCCTCTCTCCTTTATTTCTCTCTGCTGTTTTCCCACTCCCTCTTCCCCTCTCCTTTCTTTCTCTCTGCCGTTTTCCCTCTCCCCCTCTCTTATTTCTTTCTCTCTGCTGTTCTCTCTCCCCTCTTCCTCCTCGCAGTGGTTTCGAAGCGCATGGCTAAACCCCCAAAAAACACACTGCGACCATTCGACCGCGCCCTGGCCATGATGAAACTACGAAGCGCAACACTAATAACATCCCCCTGAATATTTTAGACACTATTTATTTTTCATCCACCGGCTGGAAAACGAAGCGATTCGGTTCTATATTGTGCCCATAGGGCGTTTTGTAGGCTCATATTTTTTTAATTGCCATGCTCTTTTGCCAAAACGGGAATGGGTGACTACAATTTTTCGGGCCATTGTCCCCTCACTTTAAACTTAGGGCTACTACAGGACATACAGATGCAAAAAATATGACAATGTAGACAGGAGCCTTTTCTTTTTACATAATGCTACTACACATGCCCTGCAGTTGCATTAGAGCACTCAATTAGAGGAGAATAAAAGACATTGAGAGGTGCTTAATTTAGCGGTACCGAGAGAGAGAGAGGACAACCCATGCATTGTGTGCCCCCCAGCATTGACCATGTTGTTCAAGCAGAGTTTCCATTGGGCAGTGCAGACGACTGCTGACTGACTGATCTATTAACCACCATGCATCATAAATAACTTATTATTATTTGTAAATTCAGTCACAATTAACCCATGATATATCCCGGTTTTGATGCTCTCGAACTCAGACATTTTCTTTAAATTTTTTTGGGGAAAATACAGTGGCTTTTCTGGGTGCCATGCAACTGTTTGTGACGTTGCACATGGTGTTCTATTGTTTCCAGTAGTTGCCTTATATTATCTCCAATGTATCGTCAGTGGAGTGTAAAGGGCCTCCATTTTTTTAAATGGACTGGATCTATATATTTCCCACTTGTATCCTGTTTCAGTAATAATGAAATCAGACCTTGTTGAGTGTCTGATAAACTACCATTTACATGGGAGTGGTTAAAACATGGTCCTCTGAGTATATCAAAAAAGGTTTGGTATACCTCAACTGGTATGTCATCCAGCCCTGGAGTTTTCCTGGACTTAAAGGCTTTAATTGAATCAAGAAGATCCTCCTCTGTAATTTCGCCTTAAAATGAGTCTTTCTGTACGGCTGTTATTTTTACATTATTAATAGAAAAACAATTCATACAATTAGCTTCGGAAAGAGGAGATGGAGGAGCCTGAAACGAAAACATACGCTTAAAGTACTTTACTTCCTCTTTCAAAATATATTTTGGTTAATCATAGGTGACTCCGTCATTTGTAAAAAGTTTCAGTCAATTATTTTTGGTAGCATTTCTATGTTGAATATAAAAAATGATTTAGTGCATTTTCCCCCATATTCCATCCAGTATGCTGTATTATTACTATAATACATTACACTTGATCTTTCTTGAAAAAGTTCCTACATTTCTTTTTGTTTTTCTTCTAACTTATCCTGAGCCTCATTGATACAGCTTTTATTGCCATCTATCTGTTCTGTTAGACCTTCTAGATCCTTTGTTAGTATGGACTCCTTTGACCTAAATTGCTTTTGTTTTAGAGATTAGTACTGAATTGCATGGCCTCTAAAGGCACATTTAAAAGAGTCTCATACAATAAGCGGATTTGCTGTAACTGTTGTCACGTACAGCAGGTCAGCCACCAGGGGGAGAGTCGTTTAGGCCTGGTGGCAGACGGAGTCTACATCATGGGGCGATGGCTCCCTCTGCTGGACGTGCCAGGTCTCGACGGGCTCTCCGGCCAGGACTAATTGGAGCTGATTGTTGTTGGTGGGTAATTAAGGGCTGATTTCTCACCAGCTGTACGAGTCCCATAAAGCTGCCAGAAGGCAGCACACAAAAGAGAGGGACTGGGGGAAGAAAGGTGACTTCCATATAGCTGGAGATGCTAGCGTCCCACCTGGCCAACATCCAGTGTAATTGCAGAGCGCCAAATTCGAAATACACATAATAAGCATTCATATAATATACAAGTGTTATACATCGGCATAAAGATTAACTTCTTGTTAATCCAGATTTCTTAAAGGCTTTACGGCGAAAGCATACCATGCGATTATCTGCGGAGAGAGCCCCGTGTAAATAAGCATACAAACATTTACCAGCCAAGTAGAGGAGTCACGAAAGTCAGAAATAGCGATGAAATTAATCACTTGCCTTTGATGATCTTCATATGGTTACACTCACAAGACTCCCAGTTACACAGTAAATGTTTGTTTTGTTCGATAAAGTCCCTCTTTATGTCCCAAAAACTCAGTTTTGTTGACGCGTTTTGTTCAGTAATCCACTGGCTCCAAAGCGGACACATCAGGCAGACGAACACATCCTAAAAGTACCAGTAAAGTTCGCCGAAACATGTCAAAGTATGTTTATATTTAATCCTCAGGTTGTTTGTCTTTATAATCAATAATATTTCAACCGGACAATACCGGTTTCAATAGAAAGGAAAAATAACAAATGGCACGCTCACGGGACCGCGCCCAAATCAGGTCTGCATACTTCCTCTGTCCTCTGGCCAAAATGGCTTTTTACTCGTTGTTTTAAATAAAAGCCTGAAACCATGTCTAAAGATTTAGTGGAAGCACTAGGAACCGCAATCTGATTCCTAACCCATTGGATTCTCCTTAGGCATTGAGTTGAAAAACAGCCACATGAAATTAATTCCACTTCCTGGATGGATTTTTCTCAGGTTTTTGCCTGCCATATCAGTTCTGTTATACTCCAACATTTTTTTAACAGTTTTGTAAACGTTAGAGTGTTTTCTATCCAATACTACCAATTATATGCATATCCTAGCTTCTGGGCCTGAGTAACAGGCAGTTTACTTTGGGTACGTTTTTCATCGGGAGGTGAAAATACTGCCCCCTACCCAAGTTAAATAAACACTTGAAACCGAGCTAATCCTACTCTGTCCATGTCTGATATGTGTAAGCGTCTTGACCAAACCCCCTGGTCTACCACACTGTGTTACGTCGGAACAATTCAGTTATAAATTCCTCTATCCTAGTTAAAAACAAGTTATCATCCAATAGGCTTTGATTACATTTCCAATATCCCCGCCCTCATGGAAATTCAGTAAGAGTAATGTATTTGCCAATTATCTGATGATCCAACCGCATTCTTTTCCCTATCAACACTTTTTAAACTTTTGGTGCCCACGAGAATTACATAAAAAAAGAAGTCAAGACGACTAGCTTGATTGAGCCACTGCCATTGTATATCTCACTAGGTCAGGATATTTAAGCCTCCATATATCCACAAGTTCCAATATATCCATGACATTCATAATTCCCTTAAGAACATGAGGGTGAAAGTTTGTAGTGTGATTTCCTTTTACGGTCCATTGAGGTATTTAAAACAGTATTATAATCTCCCACCATAATAATAGAGTTTCTTGCAGGGTTGATAATTTATAATATATATTTTTAAACAAGCGAGGATCATCATTATTTGGTCCGTAAAGTTTATGGTCCAAAAACATATTTAACATATTCCACCTACCTTGCGGACCTGTAATTACTATCATCACCCCGTTTGTGTTTCTTTGTCCATGGGAGATGTATATTTCATCCCCCCAGACCATCTTCCACTCACCTTCATCTGAAATTGTTGAATGAGTTTCCTGTAAACAACCATTATTATATTCCTTCTCTTTCAGCCAGGTAACTATTGTTTATCTTTAATTATTGTCTGCTAAGCCATTACAATTATAACTGGCTATACTTATTTCACCATTTACCATAATGAAATACTGTAACGCCTTCTAGGAGTAGTGGGTGGAGGAGTCAGGCGCAGAGAGCAGGTAGTTCAAAAGGTGGATCTTTATTCCAAAGACAGTGAAAACAGACATGCCAAACACAAGGGCGCATAAAATACCCAGTCCAAACAAACAGGACTAAACTGTCCGGAAAAATAGAATCCACAAATAATCCAACACCATGAACAGAAAACAAGCCCGCACAAAAGCCAGCGGGCATAGTGCCATTAAATAGCCCACAAACAAAACTAAACTCAAAACAGGTGTAACCAATCAGAACAAACTAACAGAACCAAAAAAGGGAATCAATGGCAGCTAGTAGGCCGGCAACGACGCCGCCCGCCGAGCGCCGCCCGAACAGGAAGAGGTACCATCTTCAGCGGGATTCGTGACAGATACACGTTTCAAATCTATTCATCATAATATTTGTAAATGTACCACAGTGATTGAGTGTCCATATAGCTGTACCAATGATATTTACCCAACTCCCTCGTGGGGACAACATGCATGGCTCACATAGAATTGCGTCTCATTTTATACAGTTTAAAGCCTATCATGTAGTGTCAAGCCCCGATCATAACACCATGGGGTCCTATTTGCATTCTGGCTTAACCCACCTTGAACAATGATATCAGTTTCCACATTGTTACCTACTTGTGTGACTTTCATATACTGCACCTTTGAGAACCTAATACCAGACATATCGAGAGCAATTGGGGTAGTCACTCGTGTTTTCCCTGTATAACATGTCTCATGATGTTCTTTCGATGTAATGATCTAAATTGACCCAGTTCTGTTGAGATAGGGTGTCCTTGATGTGTTGATTAGTGTTCTTTTTTTAATAGAAGAAAAAACACTCATACCTCATGTTATGCAAGTAAAGAGCCTAGTAATCAGGTTCATGTTAGATAAGCCAGGATACTCTGTGAGACATATATGTTTTGTTCTACTTCTGGTTGATGCCAATATCATTAATGGCTTGTCGGTTAGAATTTCAAAGGGAAATCCAGGGGGAAAGATGACAATTTTCCGTACGTCGATCCAGTGTGGAAAGAAAATGGTACCATATGAACCAAACCTTGACTGCGTAGGTGCATTGTTGTTTGCATCTTGCTGCACCAAACGTTCTCACATCTCCCTGTCCTTCAATGGCAACCATTGTTAGTCATCTGTCAGACTCAATTTTGAAGTGCCTTGTTATTCATGCATAAGTACTAGGGAATTGGTACTGTGAAGGTGCAACTTCACTTCCCACTGTTGAATTGAATTATTTAAAAAAAACATTGGCAGCCAATCAGGTTAGGGACTTTGAACACCCAAGCACGCACACTCATTGGCCAGTTCATTACGTACACCACCCCGCTTACAGTTTTTTCTTACAGACAGTGAGGTCACGTGGCCGTGGCTTGCTATGTAAAGCAGGCAGACAGGAATCAAGGCATTCAGTTCCAGTTTGATTGAACAATGGTATGATCATCGTTGCCAGGCACGCTGGTTTCAGTATCTGGGCGAAAACAGCTTGTTGATGAGAGTTTGAAGGAGAATGGCAAGAATCTTGCATATCAGGTGGGGCACAGACAGCGCAGTACAACAGTGGTGTGCAGAACGGCATCTCGGAACGTACAATTTGTAGGTCCTTGTCACGGATGGGCTATTGCAGCAGACGACCACACTGGGTTCCATTCCTACCAGCTAAAAACAAAGAAGAATAGTAAGCCTGCAATTACCAATGCTGGACTATTGAGGAGTGGAAAAATATTGCCTGTTCCAACGAATCCCGGTTCCTGTTGCGTCATGCTGATGGCAGAGTCAGGATTTGATGTAAGCAACATAAGTCCATGGCCCCATCCTAGCTGGTGTCGGCACAGAGTGGTGGGGGTGGTGTAACAGTGAGGCACACGTTAGGTCCCTTTAAACTAATTGAGCAATGTTTCCATGCCCCGAGGAATTTGGGATGTTCTGGAGGCAAATGGGGTTCTGACCCGGCACTAGATGGGTGTACCTAATAAACCTGCCCACTGAGTGTAAATCACCTAGGGGCTGACACAACATCAGTTTAGTTTGCCGCTGGACATTGTGTACTATGTTATCTTGTCCGCCTCGTGTGTGTGTGTGTGTGTGTGTGTGTGTGTGTGTGTGTGTGTGTGTGTGTGTGTGTGTGTGTGTGTGTGTGTGTGTGTGTTGTGTGTGTGTGTTTTATGTGTGTCTGATCACATATACTCACTTCCACTTCTCTTGGTCTCAGATAGGCAAACTGTCCACGCGACTCTCAACATGTTCTGTCCTTCTTCCCTTGCTGGAACAATATTCATATATTTTTAAATGTGCATTACATGTGCATTGTGGATGCAAACAGTAGTACGAGAGAGAGAGATAGCTTTGAGTATGCTACTGTTCTGCCATCAATCTAACATTTGACAAGGGCAGGACTCCAGTGGGATGAACATATGGTACAGCAGAAGTGGTGGACGCTACTATTCACTACCAGTGATTCACATATTGACAGCTGACATCGCTACAAGAGACATAAACAAATGTTTTTAGCCTGAGAATAATGTAGATGTTGACATAACTTTGACACAGAAAAAGGTAACTATAACATGTGGTGGCAGGGTAGCCTAGTGTTTAGAGAGTTGAGCTAGTAACCGGAAGGTTGCAAGTTCAAACCCCTGAGCTGACAAGGTACAAATCTGCCATTCTGCTCCTGAACAGGCAGTTAAGCCACTGTTCCTAGGCCTTAATTGAAAATAAGAATTTGTGCTTAACTGACTTGCCTGGTAAAATAAAAAATACAACTTCATACTGTATATTTTGCCAAGACACTGAAGATATTCTATGATATTTCAGACCTAACAACAACAGTCATCAATACATGTCTCAGTTTCCTTCTTGTTATTGTATTCAAGCAAGAAGGAGAATGTAATATTCTCTATGGAATTTTATAAGGGGACATTAGGTAAAGAGTGTTATTTTCTTCCACTTCTGTTTGGCTGAATTATTAACACCACAAGCACATTGTGTATGTTTAGCTCTCCAGGAAGAGTTTACAATAGTATTATGATTAAGCCATACATATCTGTAACACTGGGGACAAACGCTTTTTAATTGAAAAAAACATCATCATAAGATGGTCATTCACTACCTTCTTTATGCTCTGGGCAAAAAAAGAAGCTGTCTTGCTATAGAATTGAAATACATATTCAAGTGAATTATTGGCAAGGGGAGATTAATGTAATTTCTTGTATATAGTCAATGAGTCAATTAGATAAAAAATAGAAATTTCTGTCACACAGTATAAGACATCCTCTATACAGGTGGAAATATTGCAGACGACAAATATTGCCCAAAATATTTCTCATGCACATTGTCTTGAATCTAAGGGGATGCTCCTTATTGTCAAGATGTTCCTGTTGTTTGTGACAAGTCAAAATGTCACTAGTCAAGTGTTTGGTATGAGAGCCTATTGCATTACTCTGGAGCTTCAACATGTAATCCTACTGTTATGATTAGTTAGTTTCTTTAAAACCCTTTGCTTCAGTCAAATGACCTAGTGGCATCATGGGTGGAATGTTAGTCATTATTTTCATAATTGTATAGCTAATTAACATGATTTCCAAAACCCCGCCCAAAATCCAGTGTTTCTATAGCAATCGGTTTTGTTATATTTCAGTCTTCTGGGATGTATATAAAGGGCAATATTGGGATGCAATCTCAAAATTGAATACATTTCAGCTCTACAGTAGGGCAAAAAAGTATTTTGGTCACCAATTGTGCAAGTTCTCCCACTTAAAAAGATGAGAGAGGCCTGTAATTTTCATCATTGGTACACTTCAACTATGACAGACAAAATGAGAAAAAAAAATCCAGAAAATCACATTGTAGGATTTTTAATATATTTATTTGCAAATTATGGTGGAAAATAAGTATTTGGTCAATAACAAATGTTTATCTCAATACTTTGTTATATACCCTTTGTTGGCAATGACAGAGGTCAAATGTTTTCTGTAAGTCTCCACAAGGTTTTCACACACTGTTGCTGCTATTTTGGCCCATTCATATATCAATACAGACAAATTCTAGGTGGATAGTGTGGTCTACAGTTTATCATGAGATTATCTACCTCAGGCGAGCAAAACCTCGAGACTTCCATAGATATCGTGCACCAGCTGTTGTTTACAAATATACATAGTCCACCCCCCTTGTCTTACCAGACGCCGCTGTTCTATCCTGCCGATACACCGTGTAACCAGCCAGCTGTACGTTGATAATTCAGCCACTACTCCGTGAAGCATAAGATATTACAGTTTTTAATGTCCCGTTGGTAGTTTAATCTTCCTCGCAGGTCGTTAGTTTTATTTTCCAATGATTCCAATGATCTTCCAAGAACAGAAGGCAGTGGTGGTTTATTAGATCGCCTACAAATTCTCAGAAAGGGATTTGGGCCTGTTCCCGGGAAAGCAGTATGTCCTTCACGTCGGGCTCATCGGACTCATTAACTTTTTATGGCTGGGGGGCAGTATTGAGTAGCTTGGATGAATAAGGTGCCTAAAGTAAACGGCCTGCTCCTCAGTCTCAGTTGCTAATATATGCATATTATTATTAGTATTGGAAGGAAAACACTATAAAGTTTCTAAAACTGTTTGAATGATGTCTGTGAGTATAACATAACTCATATGGCAGGCAAAATCCTGAGTTGAAATCAAAACAGCAATCTGAGCTTTGTATGTATTCACCAGAGTCCCCAATGAAATCCCCTTGAGATATTAATGATGTTGCACTGCCTAGGGGTTCCACTAGATGTCAACCATCAATAGAAATTGTAATGAGACTTCTATGATGTTGTGGGAGTGAATGATAGCAGAATCAGTCAGGTGTCTGGCAGTCAGCCATTTTCTGATCATGCTTATTCCTTGTGGTAGTCACTTGCGTTTAATTTCTCACAACGACAAGAAGGAATACTCCGGTTGGAACTTTATTGAAGCTATATGTTAAAAACATCCTAACGATTGATTCTGTACTTATTTTGAAATGTTTCTTCGACCGGTAATATCACTTTTTGAAGTTTTTGTCCGATATAACGCTGACCAGAATTAGCGTTTGGATATGTATTCCAAATGCGCTAACAGACATTTTCGAACAAAACAAACATTTATTGTGGACCTGGGATTCCTGGAGTGCTTTCTGATGTAGATCATCAAAGGTAAGGGAATATTTATAATGTAATTTCTTGTTTATGTTGACGCCATCGTTGCGGCTGTGGTGTTTTTACTTCTGAGCTCCATCTCAGATTATTGCATGGGTTTATTTTTCCATTAGATTTTTTGAAATCTGACACAACGGTTGCATTAAGGAGAAGTATATCTATAATTCCATGTGTATAACTTGTATTATCATTTACATTTATCATGAGTATTTCTGTTGAATGATGTGGCTATGCAAAATCACTGGACGTTTTTGGAACTAGTGAATGTAACGCGCCAATGTAAACTCAGATTTTCTGATATAAATATGAACTTTATCAAACAAAACATGCATGTATTGTGTAACAGGAAGTCCTATGAGTGTCATCTGATGAAGATTATCAAAGGTTAGTGATTCATTTTCTCTCTTTGTGCTTTCTCTCTCTCTCTCTCTTTGGCTGGTAAAATTGGCTGTGTATTTTAGTGAGTTGTTGGTGACCTAACATAATCGTTTGCGGTGCTTTCCCTGTAAATCCTATTTGAAATCGTACACTGTGGTGGGATTAACAACAAGACTACCTTGAAAACGATATAAAATACATGTATGTTTGAGGAATTTTAATTATGAGATTTCTGTTCTTTTGAATATGGCGCCCTGTACTTTCACTGGATGTTGTTATATCGCTCCCGGTAACGGGATCTCAGCCATAAGTTAAAGAAAGAAAAAAGGTTCTGCCAGTTCGCGGTGAGTAAACAATGTCCAGAAGTTATTTCCGGTCATAAGAGATGGTAGCAGCAACATTTTGTACAGAATAAGTTAAAAAAACAAGTTACAAACAATGCAAATAAAATGAACATTTGGGAACGTAACTTAGAATGAGGGCTGTCTGGGATCTTGTGTCTCAGGTTTGTTGTAGTCACTCAAATCACTGTTAAGCAGTCGAAAGTTGCATGAACACTCACAAGGTAAATTTTAAAAACTTTGATTTGAGAAATTTGTGGGGAACCCTACTTGAGAGATATTGAATGAATGTACAGTCGCGGCCAAAAGTTTACACAAATATACATTTTCACAAAGTCTTCCTAAGTTTGTATGATGGTAATTTGCATATACTCCAGAATGTTATGAAGAGTGATCAGATGAATTGCAAAGTCCCTTTTTGCCATGCAAATGAACTGAATCCCCAAAAACATTTCCAATGCATTTCAGCTCTGCCACAAAAGGGCCAGCTGATATCATGTCAGTGATTATCTCGTTAACACTGGTGTGAGGATTGACGAGGACAAGGCTGGAGATTACTTTGTCATGCTGATTGAGTTCGAATAACAGATTGGAAGCTTCAAAAGGAGGGTGGTGCTTAGAATCATTATTCTTCCTCTGTCATGGTTACCTGCAAGGAAACACATGCTGTCATCATTGCTTTGCACAAAAAGGGCTTCACAGGCAAGGATATTGCTGCCAGTAAGATTGCACATAAATCAACCATTTATTGGATCATCAAGAACTTGAAGGAGAGCAGTTCAATTGTTGTGATGAAGGCTTCAGGGCGCCCAAGACAGTCCAGAAAGAGCCAGGACTAAAGTTGATTCAGCTGCTGGATCGGGGCACCACCAGTACAGAGCTTGCTCAGGAATGTCATTTTTTGCAAGTAGGTGGATGTTCACACCTACAGTAGCCGGGCTATAAAGAGTCTATTGTCTTGCTAATTGGTCTAGAAGTGTTTGAAAACCTGTTTTCAAAATGCCACCAGCTGTGCATCACTACTATAAATAAAAACACAGCATCTTGTTTACATTCTTTTTTGTAACCACAATGTCACAAATAATTTGTATCTACCTTTCCAATTACTTTAAGAGTTTGAGATTTCCAAATGTGTGATTCTCACGTAATTTTTTGTTAAATCCAGTTTGTAATTAAGTATAACTTTTGGGTGACGCCATTAGTGGAGGTCTGCATTCCGCTAGCGGCACCCCTCGACAACATTCCGCTGAAAAGGCAGCGTGCAAAATTAAAAAATATTTTTTTGAAATATATAACTTTCAAAAAATTAACAAGTGCAATGCACCAAATGAAAGAAACTTCTTATTAACCTCTCTGGGATCGTTCAGGACGATAGCATCCCAACTCGCCAACAGCCAGTGAAATTGCAGGGCGCCAAATTCAAAACAACAGAAATCCCATATATAAAATTACTCAACCATACAAGTATTTTACACCATTTTAAAGATACACTTCTCGTCAATCCAAACACAGTGTCCAATTTCAAAAAGGCCTTTCGGCGAAAGCAGAACTTATGATTAGGTATGTTGGTCAGAGCCAAGTCACAAAATGTTAGGTCAGAGCCAAGTCACAAAAACACACACAGACAATTTTCCAGCCAAAGAGAGGAGTCTCAAAAAGCAGAAATATAGATCAAATGAATCACTAACCTTTGATGATCTTCATCAGATGACACTCATAGGACATCATGTTACACAATACATGTATGTTTTGTTCGATAAAGTGCATATTTATATTCATAAATCTCAGTTTACATTGGCGCGTTACGCTCAGTAATGTTTTGCTTCCAAAACATCCGGTGATTTTGCAGAGAGCCACATCAATTTCCAGAAATACTCATAATAAACATTGATAAAAGATACAAGTGTCATTCACAGAATTAAAGATAGACTTCTCCTTAATGCAACCGCAGTGTCAGATTTTTTTTTTAAATTACGGAAAAAGCAAACCATGCAATAATCTGAGTACGGCGCTCAGACAACAAAACAAGCCAAAGAGATATCCGCCACGTTGGAGTCAACATAAGTCAGAAATAGCATTATAAATATTCACTTACCTTTGTTGCTCTTCAACAGAATGCACTCCCGGAAATCCCAGTTCCACAATAAATGTTTGATTTGTTCGATAAAGTTAATCATTTATGTCCAAATTCCTCCTTGTTGTTAGCGCGTTCAGCCCAGTAATCCAACTTCATGGCGCGCGATTACCAGGTGCAGACGAAAAGTCCAAAAGTTCATTACAGTCCGTAGAAGCATGTCAAACGATGTATAGAATCAATCTTTAGGATTTTTTAACATAAATCTTCAATAATGTTCCAACCGGAGAATTCCTTTGTCTTCAGAAATGCAATGGAACACAAGCTAACTCTCATGTGAACGAGCGTCACGAGCTCGTGGCACTCTGCCAGACCACTGACTCAAAGAGCGCTTATGTACCACTCCTTTACAGTAGAATCATTACACAAGGTTCTAAACACTTGACATCTAGTGGAGGCCTTAGGAAGTGCAATTTGACCCTATAGACACTGTGTTTTCGATAGGCCAAGCGTTGAAAAACTATAAACCTCAGATTTCCCACTTCCTGGTTGGATTTTTCTCAGGTTTTCCCCTACCATATGAGTTCTGTTATACGCACAGACATCATTCAAACAGTTTTAGAAACTTCAGAGTGGTTCCTATCCAAATATGTCTATATTAGCAACTGGGACTGAGTAGCAGGCAGTTTACTCTGGGCACGCTTTTCATCCAAATGTGAAAATGCTGCCCCCTATCCCCAACAGGTTAATTACCATAGTGGTATGGGTGGTGATTTTTATGGCACGGTGAACATACTCGTCATAAGGAAATATAGAGCGCAATCACCGCAGCTGTTCACCCGATGTTAGTGGAAAAATGGACATTGTCAAATCAAAATCCAACCTTTATTTATACATTTTAGAGGACAAAGACTTTATGACCAAAATTATCCTGTTTACACTTTGAGGTCAGTTTTGTCAACTGTTTCTGACTAATATCGATACAAAATAGGCTGTTTTCAAAGGGATGCGTTGGTTTTTAAAGGCAGTAGCTCCTTTAAACAGTTACATAGTTTAATGGCTCTGATAGGAGATAACTGATGATGGTTCAGCAACATTGTAGTAACTCCACAATGCTATCCTAAATGACAGAATGAAAAGAAGGAAGCCTGCACATAATAAAAATATTCCAAATCATGCATCCTGTTTGCAATGAGGTGTTAAAGTAATACTGCAAAGAATGTGGCAAAGAAATTCACTTTTTGTCCTGAATACAACGTGTAATGTTTGGGGCAAATCCAACTCAACTCATCACTGAGTAACACTATATATGTATCATGTTATGGGTATGCCTGTCATCGGCAAGGACTAGGGAGTTTCTTTTAGGATAAATGAATGGAATAGAGCTATGCACAGGCAAAATCCTAGAGGAAGACTTGGTCCAGTCTGCAGACACTGGGAGACAAATTCACCTTTCAGCAGTACAATGACCTAAAACACAAGGCCAGATATACACTGGGAGTTGCTTATCATGACGAGATGTAATATTCCTGAGTGGCCTAGTTACAGTTTTGACATAAATTGTCTTGAAAATGTATGGCAAGACTTGAAAAGGGTTGTCTAGCAAAGATCAACAACCAACATGACAGAGCTTGAAGACTTTTTAAAAAGAATAATGGGCAAATATTGTACAATTCAGTTGTGCAAAGCAAGACTTACCCACAAAGACTCACAGCTGTAATCACTGTCAAAGGTGATTCTAACATGTACCCACTCAGGGTGCTGAATAATTATCTTATCAAAAGTTTTCTTCCATTTTGAGTATTTTGTGTAGATCGTTGGCAAAATATGACAACTAAATCCATTTGAATTCCACTTTGTAAAAAAAATGAAGGGCTGTGAATATTTTCTGCAGGGACATAAATCGGAGCTCTTCACTCTGATGACAGATTTAATCTCGGTATTCCTCCCTGGACGAGTCTGAGGACAATGCCAGCTCTATCTGCAGGAGTGACATGTAGCTTCCTGTACTTTGGCTTTCCAATATCGATAAAAACCCTTCCCCGTCAAAGGCCCATAAACTCTTAAATCTCTAGCTTTAACAAACGGGAGTTTGGAGATAGCAACTTTTCTGGCTCCATTTTTTTTGCTGCAGATGGTTGCACACCACGGCACACCCAAACAGATGCCAAGTAATTTTTTCCTCAGACTGATGAGCTGCCGATGTTGTTTACCCATCTTCTATTCCAGTCATCATTATGCCGCCGATGTGTCGGCTTCGTTCACGTATCATTTACACTGTCAACTGGTTGCGCTGAATAGTGGTCAGACTCATGTTTGATGCCTGTTGGATTATTTGTTTGTTTTTGTCATGCTTTATCTGTAGTCACTCCATTTGTTTACTGATTCAAGAGACTGCGAGCGTGACAGTGTGATGGTGTGAATGGGACTTTTTGTTATTGGATGTTAACAATGGTGTACGTTCAGGTGTTATTCACTGTAGCCAGCCGGGTAGGCAATTGAGAACAATAATCTGTATATGCCACCAATACATTTTCAGTTGATCTTTTACAATTACGACCTGGGATTAGTTTCCCAAAGCCTTGTAGCTAACATGGTTCTTTCTTTCACACAACATTTCCCTTGGGTACCATATCTGAGGAAAAACACTACAATTGAGATAACACCTGAAAATGACACTGGAGTGAACCCATCACAGCACACAAAAACATGGAGATCTCCTTAAGGCCCCCATGGGCCCATGCAGACAGTAAAAGGGAAATTTACATTGGGGAATGCACATTCATATGCTGAATGGTATCTGCTCGTATGCTCTGTCCTCCAGAGCAGAGGATAGGCACATCCGAGTTTCCCTTCCATCAACTCAGTGCCACATATCATTACAAGACAGACCATTAGTTTATTGCTCAGCCAGCAATGGCAACTAAGTGAGCGTGAACAATGCGAAACATTGAAGGAGAGAGCAACATTCCTTGTTCAGTTAAATTGAGAGAAATAATATATTGTTTGGTAGCAGCCAGGCCCAAGTTCACTTCTTCTGGTTTGAATTCAATTCCCTCTGTGGTAGCAATAAGCTGGGCATGTTTGTCTTTTCAGGTGAACTTTCCAGGCCACATACTTTGAATGTAGATTAACATTCATACATGAAACAAGAGAAAAAGCCATATTTAAAACTGTCTCATTGTTCACAGTATGGGTGGCCCTTAATTCAGACTCCTAGTTAGGTTATTGCCAAAGCCAAAGATATGAAAAGCCTGTTATCTCGAGTACGATCATTAGTCTAAAACCTAAACCATTTCGACAGGCTGTCAACTTCTTATATCCTAAAATTATGTTCACATTATACAGAAGTGTCTACATGTAAGGGTTTGGAGATAAGAATGTTGCTATGTTACAGTCTATAAGAGCGAAATCAAATCAAATCAAATCAAATGTATTTATATAGCCCTTCGTACATCAGCTGATATCTCAAAGTGCTGTACAGAAACCCAGCCTAAAACCCCAAACAGCAAGCAATGCAGGTGTAGAAGCACGGTGGCTAGGAAAAACTCCCTAGAAAGGCCAAAACCTAGGAAGAAACCTAGAGAGGAACCAGGCTATGTGGTGTGGCCAGTCCTCTTCTGGCTGTGCCGGGTGGAGATTATAACAGAACATGGCCAAGATGTTCAAATGTTCATAAATGACCAGCATGGTCCAATAATAATAAGGCAGAACAGTTGAAACTGGAGCAGCAGCACGGCCAGGTGGACTGGGGACAGCAAGGAGTCATCATGTCAGGTAGTCTTGAGGCATGGTCCTAGGGCTCAGGTCCTCCGAGAGAGAGAAAGAAAGAGAGAAAGAGAGAATTAGAGAGAGCGCACTTAAATTCACACAGGACACCGAATAGGACAGGAGAAGTACTCCAGATATAACAAACTGACCCTAGCCCCCCGACACATAAACTACTGCAGCATAAATACTGGAGGCTGAGACAGTAGCCTGTCATGAGCAAAAGCCAGTCATGAGCTGTTACCATGGAAATAATCGAGCCGGTCTATAAAAGAAGCCTTTAATACTCACTGAATTCCCCCTCCCCCATCCACCTACACTAACACGCTTATTTTACTGATGAATGGCATAATGGTCATCCATTACATGTAATAATTCCCAAAATTAAGATGGTAGGATGGATGTCGGAACAACCCAGCCCCCCTCCCACCACCAACAAATACTTGTACGAACGCCAACATAACAGACAGAAGTGACATGGTGTACTAGGATATGAGAACCCAGCTAATACTGTTGCCATGCCAACTCAGCCAGGGGATACCTGTTTTATAGCATAAAAAAACACCAACCAAATATAGCTGCCTCTGAAATGTGTTTTTGTCTCACTCTCAGAGATTGCAATACTGTCCTAAATCTCAAAAGGTAACAAAATGAGTCAAGGACCACAATGAATGAATAGGTTTTATCAGCTCAGATGAGAAAGCATTCCATCAAATGACAATCCTGGCCACCAGATACTTTTTTCTTTCAATTCTTTGAAGGTAGGGAGACAGATTTGACATAAATCTTGGAGTTGAACGATATGACAGTGATGGAAATATTGTGTTCCATTGTCAGTTGTACATAATAGGGGCATGGCCAAACTCGGCAAATGAAAATGTCACACATGCATTGAAAATGTCATCCGTTACAGAGGTATTTGACAAATCTGTTTCATCTGTCTCGAACGTCACTTGTTGTTTTTCTAGTGCCAACAGTAAAAAGTCCAAATGAACTCAATATTCTATATATCTGTCATAGAAAAGAATGCAGCCCATGATATCAATATTTAATCAGAGATATTGTTTACTAGCTCTGCAGATCAGACAGAATTTCTACCTTGTCAGATCCAAAGAAAGTGTAGGCTTCTGAGGTGCCTTGCGGTACGGTCTGGAATCAACATGAAATGGAAAATAACTCTAGGTTCCATTAGCATTCAAATATAACCACACGTTGTATTCCCATTTATTGAAGCTTTTTAAATGTTTCCACAGAATTCGAGCTCATAAACAATTTTAAATCCCCAAACTGGAACTATTCAAATGTGTGTACAAAACATTAGGAACAACTTACTAATATTGAGTTGCACTTTTCTTTTTGCCCTCAGAACAGCCTCACTTCATTGGGGCATGGACTACAAGGTGTTGGGGCATGTGGACTCCAATCCTTTGTACAGTTGTGTCAAGTTGGCTGGATTTCCTTTGGGTAGTGGACCATTCTTGTTACACACGGGAAAATGTTGAGCGTGTAAAATACAGCCGCATTGCAGTTCTTGACACACTCAAACCAGTGCACCTGGCACCTACTACCATACCCAGTTCAAAGGCACTTCAATATTTTGTCTTGCCAATGGCACACATACACAATCCATGTCTCAATTGTCTCCAGGTTTACAATTCTTCTTAAAGCTGTCTACTCCCCTTCAGCTACACGGATTGAAGTGGATTTAACAAGTTACATCAATACGGGATCATAGCTTTCACATGGATTCACCTGGTCAGTGTGTCAAGGAAAGGCCATAAAGGGCAAACATACTTAATTCATCAAACTTGAAGGCTCAAAGCTATACATTAGCATCTGTATACAATATTAGCACTTCATGGGCAATAAACACAGGCTCAATCAAATTAGCACCCAATGATTCAGGGAAAAATATTACGTACATCGAGGGTACAAAACCTGCTCTTTCCATGACAGACTGACCAGGTGAATCGAAGTGAAAGCTATGATCCCTTATTGATGTCACCTTAAATCCACTTCAATCAGTGTAGATGAAGGGGAAGAGACAGGTTAATGCTATGTTGTTGACTTATGTCTCTCTTTATGTAGTGTTGTCGTGATAGGTGTTTTGTCCTATATTTGCATTTTATTTGTAATTTTTAATCCCAGCCCCCATCCTCGCAGAATGCCTTTTGCTTTTTGGTAGGCCATCATTGTAAATAAGAATTTGTTCTTAACATCATTGGGATAGGGGGCAGTATTTTCACGTCCGGATGAAAAGCGTGTCCAAAGTAAACTGCCTGCTACTCAGGCCTAGAAGCTAGATATGCATATTATTAGTATATTTGGATGGAAAATACTCTGAGGTTTCTAAAATTGTTTGAATCATGTCTGTGAGTATAACATAACTTATTTGGCAGGCGAAACCCCGAGGACAAACCATTCAGATTTCTTTTTTTGAGGTCACTCTCTTTTCAATGGGTTATCATTGGGAATCAAGCTTTCTAAGGTGCTTGATTGCAGTTCCTATCGCTTCCACTGGATGTCAACAGTCTTTAGAAATTGGTTAACGTTTTTACTTTGAGAAATGAAGAAGTAGCACTGTTCAAAACGAGGGTAGAGAGAAGTGTACTCTTTGTTAGAGGCGCGTGACCTGAAAAGCATGCTCCACTTTGTTTTCCTCCGGTATTGAACGCTGTTTCTTCCGTCTTAAATTTGATCGATTATTTAAGATTAAAAAAATACCTAAAGTTGGGAAAGTTAGGTAAGGTGTTTGAAAATGTTTGGACAAAAGATTACAGGTAACTTATGAGATATTTTGTAGTCATGTCACGCGTGTTGGAACCGGTGTTTTTCTGGATCAAACGCGCCAAATAGATAGACATTTTGGAAATACAATGCTCAAAAAAATAAAGGAAACACTAAAATAACACATCCTAGATCTGAATGAATGAAATATTCTTATTAAATACTTTTTTCTTTACATAGTTGAATGTGCTGACAACAAAATCTAAATTATCAATGGAAATCAAATGTATCAACCCATGGAGGTCTGGATTTGGAGTCACACTTAAAATCAAAGTGGAAAACCACACTACAGGCTGATCCAATAATTGATGGAATGTCCTTAAAACAAGTCAAAATGAGGCTCAGTAGTGTGTGTGGTCTCCACGTGCCTGTATGACCTCCCTACAATGCCTGGGCATGCTCCTGATGAGGTGGCGGATGGTCTCCTGAGGGATCTCCTCCCAGACCTGGACTAAAGCATCCGCCAACTCCTGGACAGTCTGTGGTGCAATGTGGCGTTGGTGGATGGAGAGAGACATAATGTCCCAGATGTGCTCAATTGGATTCAGGTCTGGGGAACAGGCGGGCCAGTCCATAGCATCAATGCCTTCCTCTTGCAGGAACTGCTGACACATTCCAGCCACATGAGGTCTAGCATTGTCTTGCAGTAGGAGGAATCCAGGGCCAACCACACCAGCATATGGTCTCACAAGGGGTCTGAGGATCTCATCTCGGTACCTAATGGCAGTCAGGCTACCTCTGGCGAGCACATGGAGGGCTGTGCGTCCCACCAAAGAAATGCCACCCCACACCATGACTGACCCACCGCCAAACCAGTCATGATGTAGGTTGTTGTAGGCAGCAGAAAATTCTCCACAGCGTCTCCAGACTGTCACGTCTGTCACGTGCTCAGTGTGAACCTGCTTTCATCTGTGAAGGCACAGGGCGCCAGTGGCGAATTTGCCAATCTTGGTGTTCTCTGGCAAATGCCAAACGTCCTGCACGGTGTTGGGCTGTAAGCACAACCCCCACCTGTGGACGCCGGACCCTCATACCACCCTCATGGAGTCTGTTTCTGACCGCTTGAGCAGACACATGCACATTTGTGGCCTTCTGGAGGTCATTTTGCAGGGCTCTGGCAGTGCTCCTCCTTGCACAAAGGCGGAGGTAGAGGTCCTGCTGCTGGGTTGTTGCCCTCCTACGGCCTCCTCCACGTCTCCTGATGTACTGGCCTGTCTCCTGGTAGTGCCTCCATGCTATGGACACTACGCTGACAGACACAGCAAACCTTCTTGATGTGCCATCCTGGATGAGCTGCACTACCTTAGCCACTTGTGTGGGTTGTAGACTCCGTCTCATGCTACCACTAGAGTGAAAGCACCGCCAGCATTCAAAAGTGACCAAAACATCAGCCAGGAAGCATAGGAACTGAGAAGTGGTCTGTGGTCCCCACCTGCAGAACCACTCCTTTATTGGGGGTGTCTTGCTACATGCCTATAATTTCCACCTGTTGTCTATTCCATTTGCACAACAGCATGTGACATTTATTGTCAATCAGTGTTGCTTCCTAAGTGGACAGTTTGATTTCACAGAAGTGTGATTGACTTGGAGTTGTTTAAGTGATCCCTTTTTGAGCAGTGTATATCGACGGAATTAATCGAATAAAAGGACGATTTGTTATGTTTATGGGACATATTGGAGTGCCAACAGAAGAAGCTCGTCAAAGGTAAGGCATGAATTATATCTTTATTTTTGCATTTTGTGTGGCACCTGGTGGGTTGAAATATGATTGTCTGTGTTTGTTTGCTGGGGTGCTGTACTCGTTTGCTTTCGCTGTAAAACTTTTTTGTTATTTGACACGTTGGCTGGATTCAAAACAAGTGTAGCTTTAATTTGGTGTATTGCATGTGTGATTTCATGAAAGTTACATTTTTATAGTAATTAATTTGAATTTGGTGCTCTGCATTTTCACTGTATGTTTGCCAGGTGGGACGCTACCGTCTCACATATCCCAGAGAAGTTAACTGACTTGCTTAGTTCAATAAAGGTTAAATGAAATAAATAAATACAATAAGGATTTTTAAGCCTTGAGATAATTGAGACATGAATTGTATACCATAAAATTCAAGCTGACTGTCTGCACTTTAACCTCATAGTCATTATATAATTTCAAATCCAAAGTTCTGGAGACAAAACAACACATTTGTAGCTCACTGTATGTAGTATACCTAGTTCATTGAGGTTTGTCTGTTAGAAAAGCGCAAATGGTACATGTCGGCGCTGTTATTGTCCCAGTCTAATTATTGGATTTCAATACAATATCGATGTGAGTCATTCATTTGTGTGTGCTATTTATTACAGTAGAACATGCTAATAAATTCCAGTCTTGAGTGACCACCTGGTCAATATTGGTCCAAGTGCAATTTCTAAGGTAATCATTTAGCAAAACACAAGTAATCTGAATGCAAGTGTGAAACGTGTGTGGAAGGTGTAATTTTTATGGATTGGTCTTCAGAATATCACCATTTATTTCAGCATATTGATTATGAATTTATATGGACATCTGAAACCGATGTTTTAACATGGCCATGAATCAAAAAGCCATGACAACGGCAGGCAGCAACAGTATAATTTTCAATATATGCTTTAGGAATATAAATGACACTTTTAACATAATTTTCAACAGGATTCTACTTCATTAAAAAAACTACTGACTGATTTTCATATTAGTGCAAATATATTTGTCCTGGCTATCATGAAACCTTATGTTACCTATTTATTTTAATAATTTTTGAAATTATTTTTCTTCACATTTTCAAACAGTCCATTTATATTTTCCAACGGGGATATACATTTAGGTGGAGAGGGTTTTCTCGCCTGAGTAGTCTCATTTCACTGCCAAAAATACAATTAAACCATCTAGTGTTAAGGGAAATAACAACACAATGTCAAATACAGGTAGCCTAGTCAAATAATTAACATCCAATCACATTAACCGTTACTCTCTCGCAGGAATCCCACTAACGGTCCATACGTAGCCAAATGTAGCTTCTACTCATTCCGTTTGCTTGATAATTGATTAATGTTTTTTTTTAAAGTAAGCCCCGCGTCCATAGAGACACATACCAGCTCTACTGGTAGTACAGCTAATACCAGCAGTACTACACCTGCTCCTGTCGACGACACAAGTTGTTATTCTTCCACGAGCTCATCCAATGCTAGCATCAGTAATTCTACATTAGTTCTTACCCCAGCTAACAGGGACACTGACAGTTGGGAATCTGATGCAGCCGTAGAGCTACTGTCCCCTTATCCAGGAAAGCACCGAACAACAGACAGGGACGTTGGACCATATAAGAGGCTTAAATATGATAACTACATTGATTTGGGGTTCACTTATATTGGGACTAGTGCCTTTCCTCATCCACAGTGTGTTATATGGGCAAAAGTACTACAGTATCTCACAACTCGAAGAAACCTTCACTCTTGAGCAGACATTTAGAAACAAAACATGCCCATTTGAAGTGAGAATTAAGATGACTTTCGAGTAGTAAGACATGAAAACAACAGATTAAGAATAAGAAGGGGCTAGAAGCGTCTGATATGGTGAGCTACCGAGTGGCTAGGACAGGCAATCGCCATACTATTGTGGAGGACTTCATTCTTCTTGCTTCTGCCGATATGGCTGGGACAATGCTGGGGGCAAAGTCCCAAAAAACTATACAGACAATTCCTTCATCAAATAACACTCTTTCACGATGCATCATTGTCATGGTAGTATATGTTTTGAAACAATTACTGCTTCGTATACAAGCCAGGAAATTATATGCGTTACAGCTGGATGACTCAACAGACATGGCGGGCCTGGCACAGCTCCTGGTATATGTCCGTTACGTTTTTGGGGGTTCAATTAAGAAAGACATCCTCTTCAGCAAACCACTGGAAACCAGGACAACAGGAGAAGATATTTTTTAAGTATTGGACAGCTTTGTGACATCAAATGGACTTTGGTGGTCAAGATGTGTTGGTATCTGTAGTGATGGCACAAAAGCCATGACAGGGAGACATAGTGGAGTGGACACGTGCGTGCAAGCAGTTGCTCCCAACACCACTTGTGTAAGGTTCTGCTTTTCTTTTCTTAGTCAACCTTTTTCTTTGTTCTTTTTCTTTGTGTTCTTGAACATACCCCTGTTTCTTTGTGTTCTGAAACGTAGGCCTGTCTTTCATTTTTGTTAATTGATTTCACTTGTTTTCATTTCTCACCTGGTCTCATCAGCTCCATATTTCGTTCAGTTCTTTCGATTTGTGTGGTTGTGAGGTATTGTTTGTTTTTAGAGTGCCTACCTGTGTTTGACCATTGCCTGCCTGTGACCACGATTCCTGCCTTCTGCTAAGGCGTAATAAACATCTGCCACGCTCTGCGCGTGAATCTACACCTTTTTCTCCCTGAGTATTCACTACAACTTTGGTACACTGCAGCATCCACCGAGAGGCTATTGCTGCCGAGGGAATGCCTGACAGTTTGAAAGACGTTTAAGACACTACAGTGAAAATGGTTAACTTTGTAGCAAGGCCCCTGAACTCTCGTGTATTTTCTGCACTATGCAATGATATGGGCAGTGACCATATAACCAGCGCACTTCTGTATGTTGTAAAAGCGTTACCATGGGGCATAGTATTGACACATTTTTTTGTAATTGAGAGATGACCTTAAAGTTTTCTTTACTGATCATAATTTTCACTTGTCTGACCGCTTGCATGATGACGAGTTTTTCACATGACTGGCCTATCTGAGTGATGTTTTTTCTCACCTGAATGATCTGAATCTAGGATTACAGGTACTCTCCACAAATATTCAATGTGTAGGACAAAATTGAGGCTATGATTAAGAAGTTGGAGCTCTTCTCTGTCTGCATTAACAAGGACAACACAGGTATTTCCATCATTGTATGATTTTTTTGTGTCCAAATGAATTCAAGCTTACGGACAATGTCAAATGATATAGCAAAGCATCTGAGCGAGTTGGGTGGTCAATTATGCAGGTACCTCCCCGAAATGGATAACACAAACAACTGGATTCGTTACCCCTTTCATACCCTGCCTCCAGTCCATTTACCAATATCTGAACAAGAGAGCCTCATATAAATCTCAACAAGCGGTTCTGTGAAAATTTAGTTTATTCAGAAGCCACTGCCATATTTCTGGATTGGGCTGCGTTCAGAGTATCCCGCCTTGGCAAATCGCGCTGTTAAGACACTGATGCCCTTTGCAAACACGCACCTATGTGAGAGTGGATTCTCAGCCCTCACTAAGCATGAAAACTAAACACAGGCACAGTGTGTGGGAAATTATTTAAGACTGAGACTCTCTCCAATTACAACCCAACATTGCAGAGTTGTGTGCATCATTTCAAGCACACCCTTCTCATTAACCTGTGGGGATCACAATTTTCAATGAACAAATAAAGTTATATATGTAAGATGGCTAAAATAAAGAGCAAAATGATCGATTATTATTTTTATATTATTATTTGTGCCCTGGTCCTATAAGAGCACTTTGTCACTTTCCACGAGCCGAGTTGTGACAAAAACACACACTCATTCTTATGTTTAATAAATGTATCATACAGTGTGTGTGTGTGTGTGTGTGTGTGTGGTATGTGTGTGTGTGTGTGTGTGGCAGGCTTACAATGATGGCAAAAAACAACACTTGAGAGTGCGCTGACCCTGGTGCTAGAGGGGGTACGCAGCTGGAGGTTGAATGTTTGAATGGGTACGGTACTATAACAAGTTTGGGAACTACTGCTATAGGTGATGGTGGAATATTATAAAGTTAGCCTGAAGCATTATGTTCAAATGAGGTCACTCTTAAATGTATATCTGACAATGCCTTGGAGGAAACTAAACATGAAAATGCTCCTTAATGAATTAACATGCATTAACATTGATTGGGCACATCATGTACCATAGGGAAAATACACTGAGGTTTTACCTCTTAAATTCTGTCTCACAGGTCTGGGAGAGCGTCTGTGATAGCTGCATTTTAATGAGGCCAGGTTAATAAAGGCAGAGGAGATTAAACATTCCACTGGCTGTGCTATTGACGGTTACAATGTGAGCTGGCAGTTTCAGGCCAGTCCCTGGAGTCTGAGACATGGAGGAAGGGGAGATCTCATCACTGCCTGATCACTCACATGGATGAACATTAATTTAGGTTAAGCACCACCGTACGCTGTGATTGGCTTAGCTAATAGCCCATAACACTCTTGATTACACAAAGTCGTCGGTGGAGTTTAGTGGATTGATTAAGGCACCACTGAGATGGCATACCAATTATGTCAATAATTCCTTTGAAGGAGTTGAGAAGAAATTATGAAAGTTGACTCACTTTCAAAAAGTCAAGTGTCAGTCTTTTTTAAGCGAAGTTAATAGGGTGTTGAGATGTTAGAGCAGAAAGCTGTGTTTTTGAGGTTGTAAAAATAACATTGTGCCATGCGGAAGACTCCTGTTATGACGTGGCCCTTTCTGGGTATAGATCGTGGCATACCCGGTCCGTTTTGTTTCATGGTTGTGACCTCATGAAGGACAATACATCAACATTAGCATAACTCTGTTCATACAGGTGCCTCCATTATGAGGTTTGCATCTAATCATTGTATAAAATGAATGAGTAAAGGTTCATGTTATGGGTTATGTTAACCCTTTTATTGAAAGAGAATTGTATTCCCTTTAACTTCTTGCGCGAGCAATCCCGTATCCAGGAGTGTAATCATAGCCTCAAGCTCATTACCATAACGCAACGTTAACTATTCATGAAAATCGCAAATTAAATTAAATAAATATATTGGCTCACAAGCTTAGCCTTTTGTTAACAACACTGTCATCTCAGATTTTCAAAATATGCTTTTCTACCATAGCTACACAAGCATTTGTGTAAGAGTATTGATAGCTAGCATAGCATTAAGCCTAGCATTCAGCAGGCAACATTTTCACACAAACAAGAAAAGCATTCAAATAAAATCAATGGTTTAATGTTTTAATGAGGAGACTCTCAGTTAGATAGCAAATGCTCAGTTTTTCCAAAAAGATTATTTGTGTAGGAGAAATCGCTCCGTTTTGTTCATCACGTTTGGCTAAGAAAAAACCCCGAAAATTCAGTCATTACAACGCCAAACTTTTTTCCAAATTAACTCCATAATATAGACAGAAACATGGCAAACGTTGTTTAGAATCAATCCTCAAGGTGTTTTTCACATATCTATTCGATGATAAATCATTCGTGGCAGTTTGGTTTCTCCTCTGAACCAAATGGAAAAATGCACGCAGCTGGAGATTATGCAATAATTTCGACGGAGGACACCAAGCGGGCACCTGGTAAATGTAGTCTCTTATGGTCAATCTTCCAATGATATGCCTACAAATACGTCACAATGCTGCGGACACCTTGGGGAAACGACAGAAAGTGTAGGCTCATTCCTGGCACATTCACAGCCATATAAGGAGACATTGGAACACAGCGCATTCAAAATCTGGGGCACTTCCTGTTTGAAATTTCATCTTGGTTTCGCCTGTAGCATTAGTTCTGTGGCACTCACAGACAATATGTTGGCAGTTTTGGAAACGTCAGAGTGTTTTCTTTCCAAAGCTGTCAATTATATGCATAGTCGAGAATCTTTTCGTGACAGAATATCTTGTTTAAAACGGGAACGTTTTTTTAGCCAAAAATTTAAAGAGCGCCTCCTATAACGAAGAAGTTAATTTAGTTTTTCCAGCCGAGGTCTTAGTTGCGCAATTCCACATCTCGCTAAGGTGTTTGGTGCAGTTCTTGTCAAGTATTTGTTTTTTTTTGCATGAAAAATACCTATTTAATTCGTGCACTGCGGACAGTATCTGCTGCTGTCTGGGATTGATTTCGGACAACAGAGCTGCCAACTCTCACGCATTGACCGTGAGACACAAGCATTTGACCCTCTTCTCACGCTCTCAAGGCACGCCTCAAGCATTGAAAAGTATTGTTTTATTTTTCTAATTAGTCCATTGTATCGTCAGCACGTTAACCTTTCAACTGTGCTCCAAATCGTTTTGAAATCGGAGCATCTGCGCCTGCAATTTAGCATAATGTGCGGAACCTCAATCATTTTCTCCTCATTTTCTCCCACGGCGCTGTGAGCCACGGCATATGATTGGTCTAGTTATCTAAGGGATCAAGAAAATTGGATACATATTTTGAAGGAACGCCCCTCAAGATTAGGGTAAAATTGAATGGAGAGAAAACAATCTCACTGAGTGCATAAATCTGTACAAAGAGCAACACGGTAGCGCTGTTTTATTTGCAATATTGTCAACAAAATTAGGTTGCTGTTACTCCTGTCCCTATTGCAGAATGCAGCCTTTTGGCAGCATGTACTGAAGTCGATTTAATCCACATTGCTTTAGTCTCCCCATTTGGTGATTGGCATTTAGGCTGTGTCAATGAAAAGGCAGCAGACAGACCTACAGTATGTTTTAGCAGGGACACCTGATTTGTAACTATGAAAATGCTTTGTCAAACAAATTGTGAGTTTGATTCTAGAGGGGTGACAATTCATAGAAAAAAATATTTGGTTAGGGTGTAGGAGCAGATTTATGTCATTTTTGTCTTTCGGGAGATTTTATTACCTATTTACTTTATTTAGTCTGATCAGAGGAACAATTCTCATTCTAAACAATGGGCTAAGCTATAGTGTAACGATCTGGGTGTAGTGGGTGCAAAGTCAGGCGCAGGAAGCAGAGAGTTCAGTAGTGCTATTTAATGCACAAAAGGCGAACATAAGACACCCTACGAAAACACAGGGTGCACACAAAAACAAATGCCCCAAACACGGGGACTAAAACAGTCCAGCAAAAAACCCACGAACAGGAAAACACGCTAACCTCTAACGTGCACACTAGTCACACAAACAATCCCGCACAAAGAGCAGGCGGGCCGGCTGGCTAATAAAGCCCAACTAATCAAAATCAAATCAAATCAAATTTCAAATCAAATCAAATGTATTTGTCACATACACATGGTTAGCAGATGTTAATGCAAGTGTAGTGAAATGCTTGTGTTTCTAGTTCCGACAATGCAGTAATAACCAACGAGTAATCTAACCTAACAATTCCAAAACTACTACCTTATACACACAAGTGTAAAGGGATAAAGAATATGTCCATAAAGATATATGAATGCGTGATGGTACAGAACGGCATAGGCAGGATGCAGTAGATGGTATCGAGTACAGTATATACATATGAGATGAGTAATGTAGGGTATGTAAACAAAGTGGCATAGTTTAAAGTGGCTAGTGATACATGTATTACAAAAAGATGCAGTATATGATAGAGTACAGTATATACATATACATATGAGATGAATAATGTAGGGTATGTAAACATTATATTAAGTAGCATTGTTTAAAGTGGCTAGTGATATATTTTACATCAATTTCCATCGATTCCCATTATTAAAGTGGCTGGAGTTGAGTCAGTGTGTTGGAAGCAGCCACTCAATGTTAGTGGTGGCTGTTTAACAGTCTGATGGCCTTGAGAGAAGCTGTTTTTCAGTCTCTCGGTCCCAGCTTTGATGCACCTGTACTGACCTCGCCTTCTGGATGATAGCGGGGTGAGCAGGCAGTGGCTCAGGTGGTTGTTGTCCTTGATGATCTTTATGGCCTTCCTGTGACATCGGGTGGGGTAGGTGTCCTGGAGGGCAGGTAGTTTGCCCCCGGTGATGCGTTGTGCAGACCTCACTACCCTCTGGAGAGCCTTACGGTTGTGGGCGGAGCAGTTGCCGTACCAGGTGGTGATACAGCCCGACAGGATGCTCTCGATTGTGCATCTGTAGAAGTTTGTGAGTGTTTTTGGTGACAAGCCAAATTTCTTCAGCCTCCTGAGGTTGAAGAGGCGCTGATGCGCCTTCTTCACGATGCTGTCTGTGTGGGTGGACCAATTCAGTTTGTCTGTGATGTGTACGCCGAGGAACTTAAAACTTACTACCCTCTCCACTACTGTCCCATCGGTGTGGATAGGGGGGTGCTCCCTCTGCTGTTTCCTGAAGTCCACAGTCATCTCCTTAGTTTTGTTGACGTTGAGTGTGAGGTTATTTTCCTGACACCACACTCCAAGAGTCCTCACCGCCTCCTTGTAGGCCGTCTCGTCGTTGTTGGTAATCAAGCCTACCACTGTAATGTCGTCCGCAAACTTGATGATTGAGTTGGAGGCGTGCGTACCACGCAGTCGTTGGTGAACAGGGAGTACAGGAGAGGGCTCAGAACGCACCCTTGTGGGGCCCCAGTGTTGAGGATCAGCGGGGTGGAGATTTTGTTACCTACCCTCACCACCTGGGGGCGGCCCGCCAGGAAGTCCAGTACCCAGTTGCACAGGGCGGGGTCGAGACCCAGGGTCTCGAGCTTGATGACGAGTTTGGAGGGTACTAATGGTGTTAAATGCTGAGCTGTAGCATTTCTCACATAGGTATTCCTCTTGTCCAGATGGGTTAGGGCAGTGTGCAGTGTGGTTGAGATTGCATCGTCTGTGGACCTATTTGGGCGGTAAGCAAATTGGAGTGGGTCTAGAGTGTCAGGTAGGGTGGAGGGGATATGGTCCTTGACTAGTCTCTCAAAGCACTTCATGATGACGGAAGTGAGTGCTACGGTGCGGTAGTCGTTTAGCTCAGTTACCTTAGCTTTCTTGGGAACAGGAACAATGGTGGCCCTCTTGAAGCATGTGGGAACAGCAGATTGGGATAAGGGTTGATTGAATATGTCCATAAACATACCAGCCAGCTGGTCTGCGCATGCTCTGAAGGCACGGCTGGGGATGCCGTCTGGGCCTGCAGCCTTGCGAGGGTTAACACGTTTAAATGTTTTACTCACGTCGGCTGCAGTGAAGGAGAGTCCGCGTGTTTTGGTAACGGGCCATGTCAATGGCACTGTATTGTCTTCAAAGCGGGCAAAACAGTTATTTAGTCTGCCTGGGAGCAAGACATCATGGTCCGTGACAGGGCTGGTTTTCTTTTTGTAATCCGTGATTGACTGTAGACCCTGCCACACCTCTTGTGTCTGAGCCGTTGAATTGCGACTCTACTTTGTCTCTATACTGACGCTTAGCTTGTTTGATTGCCTTGCGGAGGGAATAGTTACACTGTTTGTATTTGGTCATGTTTCCGGTCACCTTGCCCTGATTAAAAGCAGTGGTTGGCACTTTCAGTTTCACGCGAATGCTGCCATCAATCTACGGTTTCTGGTTTGGGAATGTTTTAATCGTTGCTATGGGAACGACATCTTCAATGCACATTCTAATGAACTCGCACACCGAATCAGCGTATTAGTCAATGTTGTTGTTCGCCGCAATGCGGAACATATCCCAGTCCACGTGATGGAAGCAGTCTTGGAGCGTGGAATCAGATTGGTCGGACCAGCGTTGAACAGACCTCAGCGCGGGAGCTTCTTGTTTTAGCAGATGACCTGGGGTACCAATGTAAGAAATAACACGTAAAAAAACAAAAAACTGCATAGTTTCCTAGGAACGCGAAGCGAGGCGGCCATCACTCTCGGCGCTGGAAGTTGTATCACCAAATAAACAACAGGTGTAACCAATAAACAGACAAGGAGGGGGAGGAAAGAATCAGTAGCAGCTAGTAGCCCGGTGACGATGACCGCCGAGCGCCACCCGAACTGGAAGGGGAGCCACCTTCGGTAGGAGTCGTGACATATAGGGTAATTAGTGTGCTTGTCAGCAAGAACACTACTGTTATACCCCACACTTATTTTATTATTCAACTTCTGACAATGTAATTACATACTGTATTTGAAACCTGATAAGCAGTATTTTCTTCCATTCCTATTTTTAAAGAGATAGTTTAGCTAGCTAGCAAAATTGTTTACGAAAACCAAAATAGGTTCAATGTTAGCTACCAAGCCAGCCATCTAACCTCCGGCTAACATTAGCTAGCTAACAGCAAGCTTTAACTTTGAGTCTTTTTTTAGATATTTAACATTAGCTAGCTAAAAAATTAACTAAAGTCCCAATCCATAGAGTAACGTTAGCAAGCCAGCCATCAAAATGCAGCTGGCTAACTAACAGCAAGCTTTAACTAGCAATTCAAACCGATTGTCATAGATAGCTAAAGTTAACCAAAATAGATTCAATATTAGCTACCAAGCCAGCCATCATACGTTAGCTAGCTAACTAACAGCAAGTTTTAACTTGGGGTATTTTGTTTAGACATGTAATGTTAACGTTACATAGCTAGTAAAACAATTGAAGAAAAAAATCCAATCCATAGAGTATCGTTTGCAAACCAGCCATCGAACTCCAGCTGGCTAGCTAACAGCAAACTTTAACTAGCAATACAAACCGATTATCATAGCCAGCTATAGTTAACCAAAATATGTTCAATGTTAAATTCTTACCTGTATAAATGGATGAAAGCTTCACAGCAGACTGAAACCCTTTTTAATACTAAACGTTTCCGTTTAGTATTAACAGCTTGTTTGGCCCGTTGTGTCAAGTCACTCTGGTTCACACTGACTGTGTGCATTGCCATAAGAATCATCAGATCTTTCTCCCACTCTGTCACCGATGCCATGGTTGCCCTTAGTTTGAAGATGTAATCCAGAGACGTGTTTTATACAACAGCCTTCTGTGTTCTCTTTTCTACTCCCGATGCATTTGCAATCAAACACCAGAATTCTATTCATCTCCTTATCATACTCTGCTTCCACCAGACATTCTACAAATGTCAAAACTTGGTCAACTTCTTCCTTGACAACAACATTGTTGCTTGCCGCCATTTCTTCTCCATCACTGTCATCAGAAGACTCTACAATGTCTTCTTCAATAAAAATGTTTTTACCAAAATCAGGGATTTCCTCATCATCTGATTCGTTTTCAGAGTCAGAGAGAGTCAGCATGGCATGATCATCATCCAGAAAGTAGTCCATCACAACTTTTTCCCACTGACATTTGTCGATAGCGCCTGATAAATTCAGGGCTGCAATGTTATTGAGAGCAGTAGCAACATATGTGCAGTTCTCCATGGCTAATGTTATATCTTTAAAGAAACTGCAGTAGATAGAATTATCTACGCATTACGAACAGCTCATTTTATAGTCACAAGATGCTACACCGCAGACCAATCCAAACTCATCTCTCGACATGTCCAGCCCACTCTGACTTTTTCTGTGGCTAAACCAACTAGGCTCGTAATTTAAGAATTGTATTAGTATTTACAGATGGCATACAAGTTTGATATTATTAAGGCACATGAAACTTCACATTTTCCAGAAGGCATTTCTGGCCAAAAACACATTTTGATGAAGAAAATATTCTTTACATTCAAACGGCTCTCCTGTGAAGTAGTGACTTGCGACATACACCTGGATTTCTGAATCGGGTCACATATTAGAATACTTAACATTTTATCTTCAAAAAGAGTTTCAACATAACAGTGTTCATATTTTGAATGTTCATTTAATGCTCAAAGCACCCTGAATACACCTGACCTGTGGTTATAATTGTTTTATTTTCCACCCTGGTTATAGGCCTAATGTAACGGTCTTCTTCCTCCTCTGACGAGGAGTAGTAGGAAGGATCGGAGAACCAATGTGCAGCGTGGTAAGTGTCCACAATTATATATTTAATAAAATCAACAGAACACTGAACAAAATAACAAAAGTACAAACAAACAACCAAAACAGTCCGGTATGGTGAAAACACTAACACAGGATACAGAAAATAATCACCCACAAATCAAGGGTGAAAACAGGCTGCCTAAGTATGGTTCTCAATCAGGGACAACGATTGACAGCTGCCTCTGATTGAGAACCATACCAGGCCAAACACAGAAATACCAACTCATAGAAAAACAAGCATAGACAACCCACCCAACTCACGCCCTGACCATACTAAAACCAAGACAAAAGAACCAAGGTCAGAATGTAAGCCATGTCAAAATATGTAGAACTGCAGGAAATTAGATTTTAAAAAGTACAATTTTCCTGTTTTGGGGTTGTGCCAGGGGCAATTGAATTCACATAGCAAATCTCAATCCAAGCTTTCTTCAAAAGTTGCCAGCCCTATGAGAACATGTCTACAACTTCATCAGCAAGCGGTTAAAACTATCGTAAATATGCTACACACTGTTTATCAGTGCCTACAAATCACTAGCTATTTAAATTCCATCTCTGTGTTTGTTAATGAAGCTATCTAGAAACTAGCAGTTACAATGAGCAGGCAGTCAGACTAAATCAGCTTATCAAGTCACTGGCGAGTGGCAAAGTGCTTTGATGCCGTTTTTTTTACAACTTTCTCACTATTTATTACCGGTGTGCGTCTGTCTGATCATATTTGCTAACAGGTAATTGCGCTGTAACAAGTATTGTAGTTAGTTAATTGTAATAACTTGTTACCATGCATGTTACAAATGTGCAAGTTCCTCTAAATTCACCAGTTCAGTGATTTGATTCTTCACAGATCCAATTCAGTAACAACTGTCACCAGGTTGTCAACTCCCATGAACAGATGTGCTGGGTGTCCAAGATTACATATATACAGTGGAAGTCGGAAGTTTACATACACATTGGCCAAATACATTTAAACTCAGTATTTCACAATTCCTGACATTTAATCCTAGTAACAATTCCCTGTCTTAAATTAGTTAGGATCACCCTTTAAATTGTTTAACTTGGGTCAAACTTGGGTCAAATAAGTTCATTTTGGCCCATTCCTCCTGGTGGTGTAACTGAGTCAGATTTGTAGGCCTCTTTGCTCGCACATGCTTTTTCAGTTCTGCCCACACATTTTCTATAGGATTGAGGTCAGGGCTTTGTGATGGCCATTCCAATATCTTGACTTTGTTGTCCTTAAACGATTTTGCCACAACTTTGGAAGTATGCTTGGGGTCATTGTCCATTTGGAAGACACATTTGCGACCAAGCTTTAACTTCCTGACTGTCTTGAGATGTTGCTTCAATATATCCACATAATTTTCCTTCACATGATGCAATCTATTTTGTAAAGTGCACCAGTCCCTCCTGCAGCAAAGCACCCCATCAACATGATGCTGCCACCCCCATGCTTCACGGTTGGGATGGTGTTCTTCGGCTTGCAGGCATCCCCCTTTTTCCTCCAAACATAACGATGGTCATTATGGCCAAACAGTTCTATTTTTGTTTCATCAGACCAGAGGACATTTCTGAAAAAGTACAATCTTAGTCCCCATGTGCAGTTGCAAACCGTAGTCCGGCTTTTTTGTGGCAGTTTTGGAACAGTGGCTTCTTCCTTGCTGAGTGGCCTTTCAGATTATGTCACTATAGGACTCGGTTTGTTTTGGAAATTGCTCCCAAAGATGAACCAGACATGTCTGGTAAACAATTGTTGGAAAAATTACTTGTGTCATGCACAAAGTAGATGTCCTAACCGACTTGACAAAACTATAGTTTGTAAACAAGAAATTTGTGGAGTGGTTGAAAAATGAGTTTTAATGACTCCAACCTAAGTGTATGTAATCTTCCGAATTCAACTGTATCGTAGTATTTGCCAACACTAGACTAGCTAGCAATTTCTGGTCTGGATTTTTTACACAATTCTCTTTATCCCAGTTCTTTGCGCACTGTCAATATGACATCTGTCACGACTTCCGCCGAGGTTGGCTCTCCTGCCCGTTCAGGCGGTGCTCGGCGGTCGTCGTCACCGTCCTACTAGCCACTACCGATCCCTTTTCGTGTATCTGTTGGTTTTGTCTGATTGTTTTCACCTGTGTGTTGTTTAGTTAATTAGTGTCTGTATATAATGTAGGTTGTCCCACCCTTGTTTTGTGCGGGATTGTTTATTTTGTCATTCATTTTCGTCTGTCGGTGTTATTGTGTTTCTTATTCTCCGGTTAGTCTGTTATCCTGTGTTTGGATAATTTCACCCTGTGTGTGTTTGGGTTGACCGTGTTTGTTTTGTTCACCGGAGAATAAACTTTATATCGCTATCTGCTCTCTGCGCCTGATTCCACCCACCTTGATTAGACGTGACAACATCAGTATCAACACAAATTCTGGGCACGTTCAATGGTTTTGACTGGATGGTACAGTATATAGTTTATATCAGAATAGATTTTTGTTGTACCAGGTTAGGAAAACATACGCAGCAGGTTAGGAGAATTAACGTAGATAATTAAATTAAGGTTAGAAAAAGGGTTAGGTTTAGCTAAACTTTTGATGTCAATTTGACAAAAAAGGTGCTTTGGACTATAAGGTTCTATTTTTATTCGGAGATAATAGGCTTTCAAGTTCCGAACCCTCATTGGTTTGAATGGTGTCAGAAATTTGTATCTTGTATTTACAGTATTACATAGGTAAAGAACATTGAACAGGGCAAGGCTATGTCAATAACTGAACATAAATTCCAGGCTTGAATTCTAGATATAACCTTTTAGTCGCATACTCTGGAATAGCTGTGTCCTGTCTAGCCATGACCACGTTCGAGGTCGTTGTTATTTTCAGATCGTTGTGCAGATATTGACATAATGCCATACTTCCTGGGATGAATAATTAAGTGCACTAAGGCGTCCCATCCAAAAGTGAGAATGTTCTTCAATTGTGAAACCCTTGCAAGGTTACATAATGAATTAAGAGGTTGTCTTATGACTATTTATGTGCATTTGTAAACCATTTTTCAACCCTGGCCATCTCACAATTGTAACTAATGTATTAATGTATTTATTAATGTGTTGGAAATGTTTGACTGATGGTTATTAACCCATTAACTCATTGTCAAGCCCAGCTCTCCTTAGCTACTGTTACTATCCAGGTCAAATGCACCATTACACTATTTAACATTTTTATTTAAAGAATTATGTTAAATGCCCCGTTTTTGCCATAGCTCTCACAAGATTCCATGCAATTTAAATGAAAATGTTACCTTGGCCTGGGCATCAGACTCCAGATCCATTTGTTGTGTCAATGATGTGGCTGGTATTCAATTGGCTAACACTTATAATGTGGTTTGTGCAGGCTGAAAAATTGTGCTTTCGGATGCTATCAGAAACTTGAATTGCAATTAGCACATGTTGTTAGTACAGTGTAACTATTCATTCTTACAATTAATTACTAGACTTGTAATAAAGATTTCTAAAAATGAAATGTTACCCTGTGTTTTATAGTGAATTATGTTACAAAATAGGTCGCAGCAGGACACAAGATTCTCGCGAATGGGTTTTGAATTTTGAAGTGGCAGTTTGGATGTAAGTGCACATAGTCTCAATTCTCATTTTGCCCAAAACAGTGTCACACATGAATGGTCATCATCAGAGACATTTTAAAACTGAGGAGATAAGAATCCCAGTGGGAAATTAATACAGAAACGTATTACGCTTCTCCCAGCAGACTGTCTGCTAACTGTGTTCACTTTGTCATGCTGCATCACACGATTGCTAAGGTAAACGTCACGCAATCCCTTCTAAAAGTCAGGGTATGAATTGAGAAACCTACCTATTTTCCTTGAAAGTACATAATGTCACGATTTCAAAGCTCTATGATATTACAGAGACCAAGTTAATTATCTCATATCTCGTAAAATATGTGTAATGTTGTACTTCTTGTTCATGTAATTAATGCATTAGGGGCGCTATTAAAAATTTGGGATGAAAAACGTTCCCGTTTTAAACAAGATATTTTGTCACAAAAAGATGCTCGACTATGCATATAATTGACAGCTTTGGAAAGAAAACACTCTGATGTTTCCAAAACTGCAAAGATATTGTCTGTGAGTGCCACAGAACTGATGTTACAGGCGAAACCCAGATAAAAATCCAACCAGGAAGTGCCGCATTTTTTGAAACCGCCTCATGCCAATGACTCCTTATATGGCTGTGAATGAGCTACAAATGAGCTTAAGTTTTCCACGTATTCCCCAAGGTGTCTACAGCATTGTGACGTCTTTTTAGGCATTTCCATTGAAGAATGGCCGATAGGGACCATATATGCATGTGGTCACATGGTGTCTCCCGCAGAAAATCTTGCGTAAAATCCTCAGGTAGCCATTTTTCCAATCGCTTCTTATGAGAAACCAATTGCCTCAACGGATATATTATCGAATATATATGTTAAAAACACCTTGAGGATGGATCCTAAACAACGTTTGCCGTGTTTCTGTCTATTATGGAGCAAATTTTGAAAAAAGTTTGGCGTTATAGTTGCAGCATTTTTCGGTCGATTTCTCAGCCAAGCATGATGAAGAAACGGGAGCTATTTCGCCTACAAAAATAATATTTTGGGAAAAAAGGAACATTTGCTATTTAACTGGGAGTCTCCTGAGTGAAAGCATCTGAAGTTCTTCAAAGGAAAATTATTTAATTTGGTTGCTTTTCTTGTTTTCGTGAAAATGTTGCCTGCTGCCAGCAGAGCCTAGCATAGCATTATGCCATGATAAACTTACACAAATGCTTGTCTAGCGTTGGCTGTAACGCATATTTTTAAAATCTGAGATGACAGTGTTGTTAACAAAAGGCTAAGCTTGTGTTTGAATATATTTATTTTATTTCATTTGCGATTTTCATGAATAGGAAAAGTATCTAGGGGTATTTATGTCCGCTGCGTCATGCAAATTAGTTTGAGGCTATGATTACGCTCCCAGATCTGGGATTGCTCGTCACAAGAGGTTTTAATGTTGTGTTTTTGAACTAGCTCCCAATTGACTCCCATTCATTCCTTGAAGGAGTGATCTCCTTTTCCCAGAATCGCCCAGAATGCATCGTATGGCCCATTGACAACGCATGGGCAACGTATCTTTTTCACTATCAAACACATAAGCAGCTGGCCACTCGATAAAGGGCTTAGGGGCAAAGTGTTCTTTCAACATAACATTGGCGACATATTGTGTAAAAAAGTCTGAGGCGCTCCTTAATGTGGACAGATCTGTCTTACTGTCTGTAGGCTCTGCCATACGATTGGATAGAACGCAATCAGAACTCCTGTTTCTCCGTGCAAGACAATTCTCCCTGGGTGTTACCATCCTCTGTTAGTGGGCAAGTGAGCATGATCAACATACATTTAAAGGCGTCACTGCAGACCTGGGTTCGATTCCGGGACGTATCACAACTGGCTGGGATTGGGAGTCCCATAGGGCGGTGCACAATTGGCCCAGTGTCGTCCGGGTTAGGGGAAGGTTTGGCAGATGGGGTTTTACTTCTCATCACACTCTAGCGACTTCTTGTGGCGCGCCGCACGCTGCAGGCTAACCTCAGTCATCATTTGAACAGTGTTTCCTCCGACACATTGGTGCTGCTGGCTTCAGGGTTAAGTGTGCGGATGTTAAGAAGCACGTTTCGGAGGACACATGACTCGACCTTTGCCTCCCAAGCCCGCTGGGGGAGTTCCAGTGATGAGACAAGATCGAAAAAGGGGGTAAAATACCAACAACAACAGAAAAACATTTTGTTTCTTTGCAACACGCTATATATCCATTGTTTAGCTGGAATGGAATGTTCGTATCCTCTATATTTCACTGTGATGACTTAAGATACAGTGGGGAGAACAAGTATTTGATACACTGCCGATTTTGCAGGTTTTCCTACTGACAAAGCATGTAGAGGTCTGTAATTTTTATCATAGGTACACTTCAACTGTGAGAGACGGAATCTAAAACAAAAATCCAAAAAATCACATTGTATGATTTTTAAGTAATTTGCATTTTATTCCATGACATAAGTATTTGATCACCTACCAACCAGTAAGAATTCCGGCTCTCACAGACCTGTTAGTGTTTTGGAATGAAACATTACATTTGTGGAAAGGATGTGGATAATATTGAATTGAGATTTGAATTCTTGGAATTCACCTAACATTGTTGAGCGAAATTGAAATATATCTGAAGTCAAAGACTGACCTAGAATTTTAATTGAATTAAATGGAATTTGAATTTAATTTGTGGAATTGACCCCAACCCTGATTTACACTAATATCGATGCAACATAGGCTATTTTCAACCAGATAAGTATTTTTTTAAAGTTCAGCTGCCCTTTAAGGAGCCTGCAATAATAGGACATTGCTACATGTGTGTATGTGCCATATTAGCTCGAGTTCCAGCTCACTGATATTCAGTTAGTAAAAATATGAACTGTAAATTTTACGTTCGACACTGTGTGTTCTCACTCTCCGTGGCGCACAGTCCAATTTATATTAATCCCCTGTAAATGGAGAGTGAGAGACAATATTCTTTTAATATCATGTAACTAACTTTGAGGTGAAATGGAAAATGAATGTCACAAAAATTTGATAAGGAACATATGGCCTAGATGGGGGGGAGGGGTTTACCTCAGAAGACCAGAGGGCAGTCTGTCGTTCTCATGGAGATGTGTGCCCTCCATTAATAATTAAGAGGGCTGGCTGTCTCTTTCAGCAGTTTCTTCAGCACTAAGGCATTTTCCACTTCTTTATGGACAGACAAGATAAATTATCCCTGATCAAATTAAATTGTCTTGATTTGCCTAGAAATAATATCTGATAATGGCTGCGATCGTACTGTTCAGGAATACATATATTTTTCAGACAGCCATAGACAAATGCCATTTACATCATGTCATTAAACATCAATTTTATTTGAAAATGAAATATAATACAATTAATTTAACACATTTCTTTTACATTTGTACATTAACTTGTATTGAATATTATTGTAAGTGCTTTTTAAGGTTTTCCTAACATTAATAATTCAACACGACGCCTGAATGTATAAACTTGCCTTTGACAGCTGAAAACATGTATGTATGTGTTATTTCCACCCAACCTTTGGTGAGATAATGATAACAACCATATGATTTCCAAATCAATCAATATAAATTCTACATAATATACTAATTTACCTAAAACAATATGGGTGTGTTGGAAATGACAGGGTGTGGTGGAAATGATATCTATGTTTAAAAAAACTTCTGAAAATAATATTTGTTTGCAAACATTTTGAACAACAACTATTGTTAAACATTTAATTAATTTAAGACAAAGTAAGATTCCAAAAGTAGCCGATGGGCAGAGCTCAAGGAAGTAGGCCAGTATTTTTTAGAGATGAGCCCAGGTGGGGTCATAGAAGAGCTCAGTGAGCAAAGTTTAATTGTATAATTTGTGGTATACCCAACACAGGTGTGGAGGGTTACCTGCTTGTGAGAATCACCAAAGTGAACTGCCTGGATTTGACTGGTGTATTTACACAGGTAGTTCTCTCACGGGCGCAACTTTGGTTTTAGAAGTGGGGGGGGGAATTATTAATATAATTTGTTTCATCTAGTCGGATAAACACTCCAAACAGCCTACCCGACCGCTCGGAGGTGTCTGCATGGTCCTAAAGCACATCGTTGTCCCATCCTGTATCACATTGCAATGATAAAACTGTGGGGGGTGGGGGCAAAAATGTCCCCTGTGAAATTTCAGAATATCCCCAGTGAGTTCTCTGAACCTGAAGTCAATATGAACGATGATCTCCACTTTCTACAGATTCTCTTTTAATTCTTTCAGTTTGGAGTATTGGTGTCAAATGTTGTACACGTGTTTCCCCAATTTATCTTTCAATCCTTTGGAGAAGTCCTCCAGTAGAATATGCAGTGTGCCACATACCTTTTATTTTACTGTCAAATGTACAGTGATCATGTTTCCTTCTTTGTTTTTTCTTCTCTCTCTTCAGCTTTGCTTTTCCACTCAAACCCCCATGTCTGCTCACCAGCATCAAAGTCAGATGCTTTAAGCTCTTTGGCTTGGCAAAGGGAGCACTCTGTGCATATGCACTCTTTCTTCAGGTTCTCATAGCACAAAGACTCAATGAGGTTCTCGTTGTTGCTACAGCTGATCACTTTGTGATACTGTAGTTTGTCGGCCATGAACTGGAGGTTGGCGTGGGTTTTGCAGAGGTACGTGTTCCTTTCCTGGACCGTTGGCTTGACAACCCAAAAAGGACATATATTACAGAATTCATAGTAGGACATTATAATCTGAACATTCCCTCTTAAAATTCTGATAAACTTCCTGAATTGTGCCATTCAAGAAGCGCTTCTGCTTTTTTTCTTTCTTGTTCCTCATTATTATGTCCTTTATCCCAGTTGTTGCTCTACTGTTGATATCACGTTCATAGAGTCTAGTGATGTTCTCTTCTGTAGCTGTGCTAATTATGTTACACTGCTTTTTCCTGGAGTATTGAAGACGTGTTGGCCTGTTTCCATTTGCTCTCATTGCTTTTGCTGAAAATCCAAATTCTCTGTTTGCAGCTTTGACCAGGCCAAACTTTCCCAGGATGTTGCCTCTGAGCACTTTTGAAGCCACTTGTTTGTCCTTGGCATTGTGCATTTTTTTATACTTTTGCTTTAACTCTCCAATGATGGCATTTTGAAATAATAAAATCCTTCTCAGATTCTTCAGAGATCCCTTCATTTGCTATTTGTCTTTGTCCTTCTAGCAAGTATTTGACTTTGTAACGATGTTCGTCTGAGGAAGAAGGAGTAGACCAAAGAGCAGCGTGGTACGTGTTCATATTTCCATTAATTAACTGAACACTAAATACAAAAGAACAAGAGAATAAATGAAAAGCGAAACAGTCCCATATGGTGCAAACACTGAAACGGAAAACAACTACCCACAACCCATAGTGGGAAAACAGGCTGCCTAAGTATGGTTCTCAATCAGAGACAATGATTGACAGCTGCCTCTGATTGGGAACCATACCAGGCCAAACACCTAGTAATATAACACACAGAACCAAAACATAGAATGCCCACCCCAACTCACGCCCTGACCAAACTAAAATAGAGACATAAAAAAGGAACTAAGATCAGGACGTGACAGACTTGTCATTCCTGTTGCAGATGATGAGGAAGGGGCATCAGGGTATGCATCAGGGGCAGATAAGTTAGGAGCAGGTATGATGGCCTCATGTTCTGGATGCGGGTCTAGGTTTTGTGTTGCCTGATAGGTACTTACTTACTTACTTTATTGTCCCCATGGGAACATTTTGTTGAAGTGTCATGTACACATTTAAAGTGGCTTTTAAATACAAAACAAAATTGACAATACAACTTTCATAAGTTACATACCAATGAAAAAAGAAAGAAAGACTAGCCTGCTGGCCTTACTGAGTTGATAGGAACGTTAGCCCGATCTATTTAGGAGGGATATCACACCTGGCACAAATTATTGTCTAGTTCTGTTTTTCCTGCTGAGGGGTGCCCTATACCTGTGCCAGGTACAGGTACAGGGGGTGGCATGGGGGTGGCATGGGTCTAAAATGATTTTGTGAGCCTTGCGGAGGGCCCTGACCTTAAAGATCTCATCCAGGTTGGTCTCCATTGCATTTGTTCTCTTTAATGTCTGTCTTCTATTCCGTTGGCTGCATTTCCATTGCCATCTGTTTGTTCTCGCTTTGTAAGCTCAAAGATAGATTTCACTTCTCCCTTCTCTTTTTTCTTCCAATATCTCTCCCTGGCTTTTTGCAGATGTACCTGGTATCATATAGGATACCTTTTTATGTGGCATCTTCTAAAAACAAAGAAAAATACTACTTAAGTTTTCCAGTTGTGCACACCTTGGAGCATTTTCTAGATTAAAGGAATTTTAAACATTATTAAATAAGCCTAAAGTTTTGTTTTTAAGTAAAAAGTAATAAAAAGTAATAACAATGGATTTTTGTCATTGCCCTCATTACTTTTGTTGAAAATCCCAATTCTCTGTTTGCGGCTTTGACCAGGCCAAACTTTCTCAGGATGTTGCCTCTGAGCATTTTTTAAGCCACTTGTTTGTCCTTGGCACTGTGCATTTTTTGATACTTTTGCTTTAACTCTGCAATGATGGCATTTTTTTTGAAGTAATAAAATCCTCTCAGATTCTTCGGAGATCCCTTCATTTGCTGTTTGTCTTTGTCCTTGGGGAGTCTTGTCTCCATTTCCTTCATCAGTTGATCATACCTTTTTTTTGTATCTCTCAATTGTCCGTTGAGCTTTATCAAGTTTGACGTTTGTCATGCAAAGATCTCAATGTTTTTGAGCAACCTCTTCCAACCTTTTTCCTTCTAGCAAGTATTTGACTTCAACTGTGGTAGAAATGTTCTGACATTTCCACCATAGTTAAGTTTGTGACGGAAATGACTGTGATGGATAAGACGCTTCTAATGTTTTTTAGAGAAAAATGTCAGACTGCTTAGCATGCTTTGGATAGTATTACAGGTAGCATATAGTTGACACTAAATACATAAAATATAAAAAATTAAATGTTTTTGAAGTTCTAACACAAATTAAAGAAATTATAGTCATTTGGAAATGACCGACAATAAAAATGTTTTCTACACAAGCAATATTTACCTAGATTTTTCTTCAACTTCTGGACATCACTTCTGGAACAACTGTCTGCTGCAGCCATATGCTTCAGTATCACAATATGTTTCCATGGTAACTAAATTAACATTCTCTTTGTTATTGAGGAATTTGCCCTCAGTGGTAGAAATGACACCACTACCAAAGGACAGATATACATTTGTGTAAATAGCAATATAAAGGGCATATTCACAATAAATATTGATAAAGATGTTATTTAATTCACTCTTTCTCTAGAACATAATATGACATAATGTGTAATTATTAATGTTTTCTCATAGAAAAACGTAGTAGAAGCTCAAAAGTATGGGTTTAGAGACAAGGGCAAAACAGTGAAATTGAGGTATAAAATGCATCTGAAAAGTAGCTAAAATCATTGATAGAGAGGTGTTAAAAACATCTGGGGGGATTGTAGTGTGAACGTAACATGTAAAGAATAAAACATATTTTTAAATAAAATCCCCAACATTGACCCTGAGTACATAGACGTTTCTGTAGTTGCAGAATCGCACAATTACAACATGATTCAAGTTAATGCATTTAATGAAATATCCCATATCTCTTTATTGTATCTCCCCAGAACATCATAATCATGAGAATGAATTGCTGAAGTTACTGTGTTCCCCTTTTAATCAACGGACTTTGAATAAGGCACAGTTACACCAATTATGCTAAACAATGCACACCAACTGAATTTTAATACATCTTTATGAAAATAATTCAGAGCAACAAAGCTTATAATGAACTCTGCACAAAATATGTCTCATCCTGGATATGATAAATGTACCAGAAAGTCATTTAGCAATTAACATTCTGGCATCCTCAATGAATATACTCTTAATCTAATGACAAAAACGCATAATTACTGAAGTTGTTGATCATTTCAAATGCTTAAACTTTGCAATGAACTCTTTCAGAGAATGCTTCGGTAGTATGTGGGCTCACTGAGCTGGCATATTGTTTGATTCCATTCAAACAGAAGGCCAAGTCTAAACAATATGTTGTGGGTTTCACCCTTGTGGGTTTTGGAGGGGAAAAGTTCTGCAGGTTGGTAAGATATTTGAGATGCTGCTGGACAAACAAAATGTTTGTCTGTTTTTGATGGTCTTGACAGAAGCAAGGTTTAGAAAACACCAATACATATGCTAAAGACTGTTGGTAAAGTGAAGACACAACACACAGAATGATAACAAGAGAAAGCCACTTTTTATTTAGAAAGAATCCCAACAATAAACAAGTTGGCACACATTCCATATAGAAAATGTCAGTGAGAATAGTCTGGATATGCAATGATGAGGGTGATAAGATAACTTACTGTTGTACTGTTCATTACAAAAAAAAGCAACAGTGATACCAATAGTACATTGTGTGCCTCCCTTTACATATGTGAGAGGACGTGATCGCATGTTAGGTCAAGTTATTCAAATACAAAAGTAACAATGGTCTTTCTGGACCTTCCGTGTGTGCCTAAATCAGAGGTGCATGTCTGTAAAAAGGTGTGCTCTATCCAAAAATGTAACATGTTTGCTTTGAAACATATCCTACTATGAATAATTGATATTGAAAATCTGTCACCGCCAAATGACCCTCATGTATAAGTACTGCATGTAATTGACAAAAAAATATAAATATAAATTGAGGAGGGTATGTAATGTTTTAGTGGATATTACTCATACTTGTCATAAAATATCCATATATTTCTACTTTCCTATTTCCCATCTCAAGTATTTAGTCTCACAACTTCCACACTAAAATGGAAATGCACATTGGCAAAAAGAAATTAGATGCATTTCAGGTAACAACATGCAACTGATGCTAATTTACACTCAGGTTAATGCAAAGTATGTGGAGTTAACTTAAAAACAAAAAGAAAAAAAAGTTGCTGAAATATGACTCTTAGCCATAAAACTGTACACCAAGAAACAAAACGTACAAAATCTGTTGACTACTTTCACTTGATGACAGTGACTGATTATATTAAGACTACTATATTCATACCTACTGGCACTACATTTTGGCACCCTTATTATTTGGCATTTTTAAACGACCATTTTGACCATGTATTACGTATGTTTATTTTCCTCTCATAGCAAAACGTATGCAATAACACAGTAGTGGAGTGTCATGGAGTGTAAACTGCTTTTTTCCTTTAAAAAGTGGGCCGCGATCCTGATCCTTGACAGAAAGAAATACAAACAGCAAAATACTTTAAAGCAAACAAATAACATACAAAAACATATGTGCCATCCACTCGAACAAGTAAAAACATAGGAAAAGGATTGATTTCAAATGTCAAGCATTGCTAAGTATTTTATATCAACACCAAATGTTAAAGAATAAGATATATAGGAAAGTTTAGAATAGTAATAAATTACATGATTTAAACATTCCAAACCCCATAAACAACATATTTGGCTTTAAAAATATCGAACTACAAGCTGTTAAGCATTTTTTTTCCAATATACTCACACATTAATAGGTTTATATTCAACCAGTATGTAAGCGGTTTTATTTAAAAGCCATTTTTGTGAAAATACATACAAACATTTTTTCAGATAGTTTTTCTTAAATTTTCACAAAAAAAAGAAGACATTTCACAATTCGATGATGAAGTCAAGTGTGCTTGAAGGATCCCGGGGTTGGCGGTGGTGGCTACAGAAACAGACGTGTTGTCTCAACAATGACCCCCCCCCCAGTTGAGATGACAGAACTCCCATGAGCAGCTGTTACAGTCAATCATGCTTCCTATATCTCCAACATACTCAGAGATAGGAAATGATGTCACCGGGTTAGAAAAAAAAGGCCTTCCTTTGTAATTCCAAGGTGAAATTCCATCGAGAGGGATCGTCTTTTGTTTAGTGAGAAATAGAGAGCGAGAAGAAGGAAACGTCTTCATGACACCATAATGGGAGGCCCCTTGACCCATTCAACTAAAATGGAGAGAAAGAAAGCGTGAAGAGAGAGGGGCGAGGGGAAAAGGACGAAAACCGCTCTATTGAAACCATTGTAAGGCACTCAAAAGGTTCTTATCGATCAGGAGAGATCTGTCAAGCTGACGTTCATTCCCATGCCGGGTCTAACGTAAGGTACCGCATGCACTGCTTTTGGAAACTCTGGAGTCATCACACGGCCGTTCTCCCCAGTACTCCCCGTTACAGACAGCCTCGCTTTGCTCCTCATTGCATCCGTGAAGGTCACCTAACATACACACACAAGCACACGCACACAAACACACACACACACCCGACCAACATAACCATACACACACACACGTATTCCAGCACACAAACATACAAACACAAGGAAACCAGGTTAATTCCAGACATCCCCTCCAACCTAGTAAACTTAAGATTTTAAATGTAGAAAGATGAGAATGCAAACGTAAACAAAATATGATTTCCATGGATATAGCAAAATGCTGGATGCAAATGCCCATGTACAGCTTGATATGCATGATTATCACAAGCAGTATCGCTTAATGTGTCACTGGGACACATAGGTTAATGAGCATGGCCATCAACAGTCATACATGATCATGATGTTAAACAGTAAGGAAACTTAAAATGAACCAAAACACTGTAAAAACTCTAAAAACAGGGTCGTCTCTCTCTCATTACCAAATCATAACACAATCTGATTTGGCCAACCTCCACATTCAACATTCAAGGATGGGACAGATGAAGCCAAAAGCGTGCATTGGGGGGAATTTATATGAAGACCTCGTTCCTACCCCCTAAATTTTTACACTTTCGATCCCATATACGTTGTAACCTTCCTTATAAGTTGCAAAATTCTGTGAATTCTGCGAGGAAGTTGGGTTAATACTCTGTGCATTCTTTGCCACCTTCATTCGTTTCGCCTCGGCTCGGGACTTGTAACAGAACTCAATCAAGGCCACCAGCATGGCCAAACCAAGTCCGCCGACCAGGATGTAGAAAACCCCTGCCACATTGCTCAGACTGAGGGCGCTCGTCTTCTCCTGCAAACGCACACGAGACAGATGTCAGTGGGAGGGCACAGATAAAAGGGCATAAAAAAAAATACAAACGCCCATCCACCCAAAAAAAAACTACTGACACAGCAACACACAAATGCTAGCATTTCTACGTGGTCTATCAATTTACCAAGCAGATAATGTACACTAAAGCACAAAAAATCTAGACAACGTTACAAACCACACACAAGTGCTGCCTATTTTTTAGGGTTACTTTATGAAAGCAATGTGGTGGATTAAGGTTAGTACTTGGTCCAGTGATAAAGAAATATATGTGCAAGATGAAATGCAGCTATATTTCAAATGTAGTAGAGTAATCTATGTGTTGCCATTACTGCTGAATACTAGTACAATAGTGAAAGTACGATACTTGGCAGTCCTAGAGGACCATTTAAAGGGATGCCCGTGA